>NC_133659.1:205955401-206077485 GCF_037893015.1 Macrotis lagotis
CTCACTGAGAGAGAAGAAATGGTTGGGTAAACAAAGTCTTTGATGAGAAAAGGGATCTGAAAGCAAGGAGACTGAAGGGAATTCTTAAATCAAACTAAAGTTATTTAGGACCAAAAGTTCAAAGAGAGACTTACCTGTGGGTTACTTAGATCATGTGAATTGAACAATGACAACAGGCCAGACTGAAATTAGACATATAATTGCAAAAGTATAACTCAGGATAATGTTAGGAAATTTTCCAAGGAAAATACCATATCCTTCTTGGGAACAAACTCAGGAATCTTTATCAACAAGGTGACAGTCACTTTGGAATTGGCAGATATTCGAGTTAAAAAAGGTGAGCAACTTAATGGAATGCTTCAAAGGGTCCACTCTTAGATTTTCACAGTGCTAAAAGATACCCAGCCTGATCTCTGGCATGGAAAAAACTAGAAATATGATTTGATATTGGTAAGATGCCATGACAAGAAGTCATTGACTTTGATTTGTGTGAATGAGACTAAAGAGAAAACTACAGAGTGGAGCAAGAGAGTTTGAGGAAGCAGATGAGATTTGAGTGGAACAAACATGCAGTGATTTGATACAGAACCCAACAATAAAATGACATGCAGTTGACACTGATCTCTATCAGGTTAAACCACTGTTGAAAAATTAATGGATATAATTTGTGGAATGGAATGCACATCAGTGATTGCTTTGGTAAGACTCAACATCACCTATTCCCATAGCATCCTCTCATGTATGGGCTAGAGAAAGAATTATGCTGAATTAAAGACAAAAATCTATGGTGAACTTGATATAAGAGGGAAGGAACCATAGACAAAATTGCCTTATTTATGAAAGCAAAAGACCAGAAAAGAGGATGCAAAATCATCACCAACATAAAACAAATAAAGAAGCAGCTTTTGCTTCCTTCCCTCCTTTTTCATTTCATTCTTTTGTTCCTTGACCTGGATGAACCCATATGTGATGAATAAATGCCAAAGAAGAAAGAAAAGTTGGTATATGAGAAGTTAAATTCCAAAGAATCATTAATAGGAGATGTTATAGGAGATACGACAGAGTGTATCCTGGACCCTGAAAACAATGAAGAACGACTACATCATAAGTTTCATCACAACTTGATAAAAGAACATCATTGAAGCATAATCAGGAGTGGAAAAGTGAGGTAAATAGCAGCAATGCCTCCCATGCCCATTTTGTTGTGGGCTACACTGCAGCTACCACCCTTGGGAACAATTATTCTGAGCCATGGTGGTCATCCATTTGCCCCTTTTTATGAGCCATGCCCTCCCACTTGCTTGAGAGCTTTGCAGAGAGCCTCCCATCTAGAAGCCCTTGCCTCAGCAACCTGCAAGTTTAGCTAGCAGGAAGATATTCAAGAGACATTTGGTATCTTGCAGCTCAAATTCAGAAATTCAAAGACAAGCTAAATTTTTTTTTAATTTTTTTTTACAAGAAAATGGGGTTAAGTGAAGTTCTTGCCCAAGGTCACACAGCTAGGTAATTATTCAGTGTCCAAGCCTGTACTTGAACTCAGGTCCTCCTGAATCCAGAGTCAGTGCTCTATCCACTGTACCACCTAGCTGCCTGACATGCAAAATTTTGAGCAGAAAACTCACAATTCATTTTCCTTCTCCAGAATATGAAGATGATTTTTTTTCAAGTCAAATGGGGTTAAGTGGCTTGCCCAAGGCCACACAGCTAGGTAATTATTAAGTGTCTGAAGCCGGATTTGAACTCAGGTACTCCTGACTCCAGGGCCGGTGCTCTATCCACTTCGCCACCTAGCCGCCCCCAAAGATGATTTTTAACAATGGCAAGCTTTACCACTGAAGATCCTCTGTATGTCTACATTCAATTAATTAGAAGTTGTTATGGAGTTGAGAAAAAATGAAAAGAAATTTAGAAGGTAAAAAGGAACTTTTCAAATAAATGTTCCTGAACATGAAAAAGGGGACCAGAAAAAAGCATATATTTTAGAGATTTGCAAAAAAATCATTCTAGTTATCCACAGAAAGTATGAAAAACAAAATCCATTATTAGCTAGCTTAAAAATACCCCCACAAGAATTTTTGCTCCTATTCCAGTATCTTTCACAAATATTGCTCAATCAATATAGAAAACTAATATGAATGTGAATGAACAAGTCACACAAGTGTCAATCAAGTGTTTTTACCTTGTAAATACTGTCTCAGCTCATTTTCCTGAATTCAAATCTGGCCTTAGACATTTATTAGCTGTGTGACCCTGAGCAAGTTACATAATCTTGCTTGTCTCAGTTTCCTCATTTGGAGGAGGAAATGGCAAATCACTCCAGAATCTTTGCCAAGAAAACCCCAAATCAGGTAACGAAGAGATGAACATGACTGATAAAACAACAAATGTACATTTATGACAATAAGACTTGACTATGTACAGCATATTATTCTCATCACTGTTTGACACCACTTATAAGGCTTCAAAAGGTACAATAGCCAGACAAGTTTTACCATATTTGTTATTGCATTAATAAATCAAAAGTCATTTGGGAAAAATAGATGAAATCAGAGATCCCTTATCTGAGATGGACAAAGGAGAAATGAACACACATAGAGAATTTAATATATAAATATATTAAAGTCAAGGGGTTAAGCAAGAAGATAATACTGGGGAGGAAATAACTGCAAGCATAAACATTACTCCCAAAGAAAGGAAGGGGGTAATAAAGGAGAGAAGAGGAATGAAAGTAAAGAACCACAATTAAAGAAGGCACCTTAGATTATCTCTTAGATACCTAGAGAATGGCTGAACAAACTGGGGTATATAAATATAATGGAATATATCATTTGAAATAATATAAGAGACAATCTAGGAGAATCCTGGGTAGTACGAACTAATGCAGAATGAAGTGGTCAAAATCAAGAGAATAATTTACGTGAGGAAAACAGCAAAGAAAAATAACAACTTTCAAAAACTTAAGAAATCTTATCAATGCAATAACTGTACATCCGTCCAGGGGACCTATGATGAAGTATGATACTGACCCCAATAGAGTTAATGGACATAAGGTTCAGAGAAAGACATACATTTTTGAACATGACCATTATATGGATTCATATTACTCGACTATGTTTATTTGTTAACCCATTTTTGTTTGTTTTTTGTTCTTTTTCTTGGTTAATGGGGAAAGATAGCACTTATTAATAATAATGCCTCAAAAAAGAGCCATTGAAAAACTTTTGAAAGTGCACAAAAGAGAACAAAAAGGAATTCAGAAGAAAGGAAAGTTTTGAAAATAATATGGAGAATTTATTATATGCCTTTTTTTTAAAAAACAGCAAGTGTTATGAAATTTATTGTTTCAGAGAAAATCCTTTGTATTCTGTATGTACAGAGATGCTCTTTTCTGATTAAGTTCAGAATAATATTTTTTAAAGTAAAGAAGACATAATCATAGAAGCATCCTGCGAAACTGTAAATCATGTGGCTATATATTTGCCAAAAGCACCTGAGAATAAAATGTTTTTGGTTTGGATGAAGTGGATTCCAAGGACCAAGTATTGAGCAACAAGCAATAACATGACATTTGAGATTCTTATCAGGTTTATAAGCAGAATGACAGCATTTTACTGAAAAGTGCTGCTGTTACAGAATGTAAATGAACCTTGAAAAACACATAGAAAGACAGAAAATGAAGCATCTCAACTGAAGAAACTGGAAAGCAAGGTAGAGATGGTCTGAATCACTCCATCAAGCAATCAATAAATGCTTATTAAGTACTTATTATGTACCAGACTGTGTCTGTGAATATACATTAAAATCATAATTTTCCTATTTTAGATGTACACAGTTAGCTACAGTTGATTTCTACAATTTGATACAAAATAAATTTTAAAAAGAAAACTATTACTTTAAAACAGCAGTTTAAGAATAACAAAGTGGCTTTCATTTCAGTCAACACAGGGAATTCCTGAAAAAGGTCCTGCTTAAAGTAATCAGAGGCTAGAGAAACTAAATAACTCTCTCTAGGACTGAGAGGGATCCCAGTTCAGATAGGTGGAGAGAACTGAACCTAGACACAGAGTTTAGAATCTCTGTGCTAGAGTTCCTGACAGATAAGTTAGAGTTTAGAAATACTGGTAGTGTGCCTCTAACAGCAATCACCTTAGGGACAGATGTAGAAAGGTAAACAGTTCCCAAAAGAATCAGTACAGAAATTAATCTGTCAATAAAATAAGTTATGATATTGTGGGAGAAATGGCTACCCCCTAAGCTAGAGGTGATTCACTCCTGAATTACAAATACTGCTAGGGTTTTTAAGCATGTAAATGCAATGTTATGAATGTATTGTTACTATTGTTCAATTGTGTATCACTCTTTATGACCCCATTTGGGTATTTCTTGGTAGAGATACTTGAGTGGTTTTGCTATTTCCTTCAGTAGCTCATTTTACAGATGAAAAAAATGGAGGCAAACAGGATTAAGTGACTTATTTGGGGTCACACAGCTATTAAGTGTATGAGATTGTTGTTATATTCAGATGTTATTATGATTGCAATGGTTAGCATTTATCATTTTTTCTCTTTATTTACATCAATCAATATTTATTAAGCACCTACTATGTGCCAAACTCTGTCCTAAGTGCTTGCCACTTCACAAGTATTGTTTTGAATTATGATGTGTGTATTACATAGAATATTAATGAGGATTTGATGTATCTCTAAATCATTTTTGGGGACTGCAAATTTTGACAGTGAGGAAAAGTTTAACACTAAAATCTCCCAAAGTATAGTTCAAAGGACTATATATACTGTTACTGCATCTTTGAGAAGAAACAGAACCTTGGAATGGCTGCTTAATTGTCATTCATCTGTCAACAGTTTGGATGTCATTTTATGAAGAGTCTGTGAGGGGACAGAGTGCTTGACTGATGCTCTGGAGAGACTGCTAATTGTGACAGGTGATGAGAGGACAGAAGGAAAGGATGAAAGAACTGCACTTAACCCAAGGAGAGAATTTTTGAAAAGAGACTATTCTGAAAGGACTGAATGGACTTGTGTTTTCAGAATTAAGCACAAATTAGTAGTTGTAGCATTAGTTAAAGGTGACTTTGATTGTGATGTTTCTTACAACTGATACACTGCAAATCTTTTGTATATCTTATTTGTTAAACTGATAATAAGGAGTATAGCCAATACCCATAGAAAGAGAGAGAGAAAAAGAGACAGAAACAAAGAGAGAAAGAGACAGAGAAGAAAGAGAGAGAGGAGGGAGGAATGGGAGGGACAGAGAGAAGAAAGAAAGAAAAAGGGAGAAAAAAAGAGAAAGGAAAGAGGAGTGAGAAGAGAGAGAGAAAGGAGGGACAGAGAGAGAAGAGAGGAGAAAAAAAGATGAGAAGAGAGACAGAGAAACAGAAACCACAGGGTGAAGTTTCATAGCTAATGAAGGAAATATTGCAATTTTAGTGCTTGTAAATAAGAATATCCTTTTTCATTACATTAGAGGATGGGGTTAAGAATGAATACGAAAAATGGGCTAACAGCCAGCAAAAAGGGGGCAATCACTCCACACACTGCAGATGGAGCGGCTAACCTGCTCCCAAGAAAAGGTTATTTTCCCACTGAATGTAAGCTCTATGAGGGCAGGGACAGTTTCATCTCTCTCTCTCTCTCTCTCTCTCTCTCTCTCTCTCTGTGCATATATATATATATATATATATATATATATATATATATATATATATATATATATGGCACTTATCATAGCACTAGGGAGATGCTTAATAAATGATTGTTAGTGAATATTAAGAAGCATGGAATAATTTATATAAATTAATGCAAAGTGAGGTCAGCAGAGTCAGGACAGGAATTTATTATGTTGCCTACTATGTGAATGGAAAGAATAGCTATCACCAAAAAAATTCTTTTAATTAAAAAAAATCAAACAAAACTAAAAGAAGATATAGAGATACACAAACACTTCTTTTTGGAGATGAGAGATGACAGGTGTGAAACAATGACTGTAAGATTAGAATTCTTTTGCTATTTTGACTGGCTTTGCTGAGTTTTGCTTCTTTCTTTCCTCCCTCCAACCTTTGTAATCTCTGATACATGAGATGGTTCTCTAGGAAGGAAAAGGTTTATATATGGGGGTGGGGAGAGGAATATCAATAACATTACTATTTTAAAATGCTTGTTGATTGATTGAACTCACTCTTAGTGAAGTGGTTTCTTTCTGCCTGGGATACATTGGGTGTGTTAATGGGAAAAATGTAGGGGTCAGAGTAGCTGGGAGAAGCCAAACCAGAAAATTGGGGTTAACCTTGAAACATTATTGGTAAATGCTTTCAGACCATTAGGCTGGAGAGCTTTCAAGCCCTGGAAGGAGAGAGGAGAAAGTATCTGCACAGTTCTTACTAGATATGTCCTTGTTTACTTAATTTTGTTACACATGTTCTTAACATGTATCCTGCCTTCCTGCTACACTGGGAGCTTCCCAAGGACAAAAATAATTTCTTTCAATTCTGTTCAATCCAACTCAATAAACAGTAGTAGGTGTAGGTGCTACATAAAAAAGATTAAATGGAAAAAACACACCTTGCCCTCAAAGAGTTTACATTCTATCAGATTTTCAGATCATGAAGCATGTCAAGTTGTAAAAATGTCAGATTAACCTCACTCATCTCAGCATCAGAGTAAGCATCTTCCTGTTAGTTACACAGGGTTGAGTTTGGACACTAGAAGGTGTTTATAAGGCCTGTGAGATATTTTAAGCATCAAAGGCTTTTGTGAATCAACCTGCAGGAAGGTAAATGAGATCAAGATGGAGGGAGGGGGAAAGGAAAGGAAAGGAAAGGAAAAGAAAGAAGGTTAGAAATCAAGAGTTTTATAAAGCAGGATTATGACAGAAGCGTGCCTAAGAGTCTCTGGGATTGGATACTTGGCAATCATAGTTAAGGTTACCTCAGTCTAGATGGTGAATCTGCCACCTCCTCCAGTTACTTTGTGCCTGCCAGCAATCCCTCCCCAAGACTATATTGGAACATTGACCCCAAAGGCCTTCTCAATCCTATGTCCTGCATATAAATACTTAATCCTATTTGTGTATTCATTCAACATTTCATCCTATCCAATGTTACAGATTAACCTTTCTAGAACAGCACTGATTATTCACTAGGCAACGAGGTGCCATTGAATATTTTTTAGCCTGGGATCAAACTCTAGCCTGACATTCAAAACCCTCCACATTTGGCTCTCACCCTACTTTTTTCTTTTATTATAGTCAATCCCTGTACTAAAGCCACAGTGTTATTCTATAGGCTCCAAGTATCTCTTACCTGCTGAAATTCTACTCATTATTCATGGTCCGGTTCAAATTTCAAATATTGTATGTAGCCTTCCCTGAAGTTGGGCATATAACTTGGTAAGGGGAATGCCTGGAGGCAAGGAAACTCATCCAGAGTTGAAATAATCCAGGTGAGGAGATGTCTAAAGTAGGGTGGTGTTTATGTGAGTGGAGAGAAAGGAGGGGTCAGGGGTGTGCTAAAGCCAGCCCAAAATCGGAAATGTTAAATTTTCAGTGTGAGCAGACTTGCTTTATTGTTTCCTTAGCTGTCTAGACTTAAAAGATAGAGAAAAATGTTATAATAAACTTTAAAAGTCAGATACATCTGGTGGGGGTGAGGAGGAGGAGGTTCCATTGTTTATCAGCACATCCCTCCTCCCATATCTTAGTTATCCTACTCTGCCTAATAGCACAATTGTTCAACATTGTACTTGCTGTAAATTTATGCAAACAGGGCAAATGCTTGTTAAATTCATTTCATTCATTTTATCCCTACATTCACCTTAGACTTTTGCAACTTTTCCTTAAGAGCAGGAAGCTTGTTTATACCCTTCTAAGAAGCACCCAAATTACCTGCCATTGACAACCATTTGCTTATTCTTTTTTTGTTTAAAGGTTTTTGCAAGGCAAACAGGGTTAAGTGGCTTGCCCAAGGCCACACAGCTAGGTAATTATTAAGTGTCTGAGACCAGATTTGAACCCAGGTACTCCTGACTACAGGGCCAGGGCTTTATCCACTGCGCCACCTAGCTGCCCCATCATTTACTTATTCTTATTCTCCCCGCCCCCTGCAATCAAGGTGACTCGTCCACAGTCATGTAGCTACTATCTGAGGTCAAATTTGAACTCAGGCCCTCCTGACTCTAGGGCTGATGCTCTATCCACTGTATCACATTAGCTGCCCACAATCATTCGCTTATTACATTTTCTGGATATCTGCCTACAGTTTGCCCACAACTTCTTTCTCACCTGTAATATTCTACATAGATGGTCTTGTTGGCCACCTCTGTCAGCTTCATGCTAACATCCCTCCACACAGGCAGGCCAGAGAGCTGCAGGATAATGTTGCCGGACATCTGCTGCACGAACTTCAATGTCTGTATATAGTCACCTCGAGTGGCAAAGATCTCACTGAGTCTTGCCAGGTGCTGCTCCAGATTCACCTTCATTTTCATTGTGGTGCCTGAAACCTGGGGATAGAGAAGGAAGAACAGAAGAGTATAAGTGGGTGTCATTCAGGTTAGGAGGACAGATGCCAGAGGTATGCAAGGCAGGGATCACCCTGGAGGAAGAACACTTTCTTAGCCTGTATTGCACAACATTAGAAATTTTTAATTTGGGGTGTATGGAACCCCACCCCCACCTCACTCAGGATTATCTGTACAATGGGATGAACATAAAAAGATTTTTAGTAACTATATTTCTTTTTTTTTTTTTTAGGTTTTTGCAAGGCAATCGGGGTTAAGCAGCTTGCCCAAGGCCACACAGCTAGGTAATCATTAAGTGTCTGAGACCAGATTTGAACCCAGGTACTCCTGACTACAGGGCCAGTGCTTTATCCACTGCACCACCTAGCTGACCCTCAACTATATTTTTTTTTTAATTTTTTAAAAAACTTATTTATTTTGAATTTTACAATTTTTCCCCTAATCTCACTTCCCTCCCCTCACCCCCCACAGAAGGCAGTCTGTTAGTCTTTACATTGTTTCCATGGTATACATTGAATCTAAGTTAAATGTGATAAGAGAGAAATCATACTTTTAAGGAATAAAATGAAGTATGAGAGATAGCAAAATTACACAATAAGATAATGGTTTATTAATTACTATAGTTCAACAGAATTGGTCTCCCTAGTAATCTTCTGTAATCTTATGCAAAAACATTCTTCCAAAAAGACTATTTAAGGAGTCCATGACACAAAAAAAATTATGAACCTCTAAACTAAGTATATACAGAACCACCTCTACCCATAAAATAAAAATGAGATCTATCATGAGAAATACATTGGGATATGGTAAGAGTTACACAAATGATTGTAATTTATCTATATAACTATATACTGAGAAAGTTTTTTGGCAAAGAACTTATCTCTTTTCATTCAAATAAAAGCATTTCAGCCCTTTCCCCCCATTATTCTGTTTTTGTTGCCTTTGTGTTACTATTCTAGAAAAGCACAATTAGAGGCCTCACTGAAATGATATATGAATCAGATCTGAGGGAAAATTGAAGTCCAAATAAAACCCATGTGTATTATTTTTTTTAAGAAGTGAATGAATGCACACATTTTTAGTGCCAGAAAAATCTATTATCCATAGCCATAAGTATTCATTTTGCAATCAGTCTAGTCAAGTGTTACAGTAAAGACTCAAAACCTTGTCTGGTGGTTTCTAACACATGAAGGGCACAAATCCCCAAAACATTTGGGAAAAGTAATTGAACTATGTCTCAGAAATATAAATGACTAGTCCTATCTCTGGGGGTGGGAGTCTGGGAGAAACAAGATGTTCCAGATGGGACAGGTCACTTCACAGCAACTCACCCTCTTGCCCATGAGTTAGGGTCCTTAAATCAAGCGTCTGTGTGTGTGTAAGGTGTAAGGGATGTTAAGTGGGTGGAAAAAGTTTCCTAATCTGGCCTAAACCAGCCCAGATTATTATTCCTGGAACTTATTTCTTACAAAAGAAGTGAGAATCTTGATCTTCATCAAGAGAGACAGGAAAAATTTTAAGACGAGATCCCCCTTTTTTGTTTCCATTTTCCTTTGTTAGAAATAGGTGGGTATGGACTCCAGTTCTCAAATTGTTTTTATAATTACAAACCTAATGTTAAACTAAGCTTAGTTAATGTTTAACCCATGCTCTAATAGTTTTATTATATGATTCCTATAAAAATAATCAAATCATACCATTAAAATTGCTATATTAAATTGAAGATGAGCAGACCTGAAACTCTAAAATCTAAAAGCAAGATGCATCTTCTATCTCCAAAGAATAACTCTAGATTCATACAAGAGGAGGGGTCATTTTTAGCTCATGTGCTTCTTCTCCATTACTTCTAATTTGAAGGCTAGTGGCTATGTTCCTGTCCCCACAACTGACAGCAACATCCATTTAGGCAACAGCAGAAATTGTAAGTGATGACAGTGCCGCTGCTGTCCTTGATTACCAAATGAGTAGCGTGTTAAGGACATGGTGTAAGCAAGGCAGTTTTCAATGCAGGAGATAACAAGGTTCTTTCAGTCTAGGAAAGCAGCTTGGGATTCTGCCAACCACCTCTCTGCAGCAGAATGGTGGCCAGGCGTTTATCCAGCAGAGCAGCTGGCTTCTCTTTCTTTTTACAAGCTTTAGACTTTTTCACCTAATCTAATACATGTCAAAGGAAGGAGGCTGGATTTTGAAATGAAGAAATAAAGACATAACTGAATAGAAGAAAAATATATCTAATTTCAGACAGCTCTGTATCTCAGAAATTGATGGTGAAAAAATCTTTAGAAGGAACAGAAATTGCTAATAATGACATAATAAAACTGCTCAAAAAATGAGAATAATTAATAACAATGATAGCTTAAATTTATGCAGGGTGTCCCAAAAGTCTTAGTGATGTTGAACTTTCTCAAACTTAATAGATTAAATTTGCCATAAGACTTTTGGGACATCCTATATAGAGCTTTGAAGATTTGCAAGTGCTTTATATAAATTTGATCTTCACATTCACTTTTTGCAGGTAAGTTACACAATTTGGCCCATGATCATGTCTAGTAAGTATCTGAGGAAGACTCTGACATTAAGTCTTAGTGTGGCATCTGAATTTTTTTTAACCTGTATGTAGGTGGCTAATTAATTAAATTACACTTTGGTTAGCATTATTAACCCACCCAAGTCCATTATAATCAGAGGCAGCACTTATATAGCAGTAGCAGGGGACATATGGATAGATTTCTGTGGGTCCTAACTATTATAATTTTCCATTTGTTGTCTCACTGGGGACAACATTTGCATCATCTTTTCATCAAATAAGATTGCAACCCATAGGCAATTTAGCCATTAGAAATCTGACTGTGAGACTAGAGAGGTTCTATGACTCATTCGTAGTCCCATCCATAGTGAGATTACTATAGCATCACAAAATTTGAGAGTCGAAAGAAATCATATGCAACAAGAGGTCATTCAAACTATGTTTGAAGCTTTCCAAGGGAAGGGAAACCTATGGGACACTGAGGTGGCACAGTGGATAAAATATCAGCCCTGGAATCAGGAGGACCTGAGTTTAAATCTGACCTCAGACACACACATAGTTGTGACCCTGGGCAAGTCACCTGACTTTGATTTCCTTCCCTACCCCCAACTCCAAGAAATGAAACACAACAAAAAAGGAAAGCTATTTATGTCTTGCCCATTCTTAATTTTTCTTGATAAATAATCTAAAGCAATTTCCATTCAGTACCTTTAGTTTCTACTCTCTGAGATCAAACAAAATAAATCTAATCTCTCCTTCACATGTTGGGCAATCAGATATTCGAAGCTCTCATGTCTTTCTTGAAACGTTTTCAAACTAAATGATCCCAGTTCCTTCAAATAATCCTCATATGACATATCCATAAGACCCTTCCTCAACACGGTTGCCCTTTTATGGATATTCCTCAGTCTACTAATGAACCTAGGGCCCTTCATTTTACCAGTGGTTTTCAAATTTTTTGACCTAAAATGACCTTTTCCTCATACTAAAAACATTATTGATTTTTAAAAACAAATTTATCGTTTTTCTCATTCCTTTCTTCTTAAAGTTTGAATTCCAAATTCTCTCACAAACCACCATTCATTGAGAAAACAAGTAAATGATATTAATTATACATGTGAAATCACATAAAACTTATTTTCCAATTAGCCATATCACAAAAATAAAAATAAAGCAAGAAAATTCGTCTTTAATTTTGCAGTCAGTTCCTCTGAAGTCCTCCTTTATTGTGGTGGATAGCATTTTTTCATCATGAATCCTTTGTAATCATACTGGATTATTTTATTCATCAGAGCAGCCAAGTGTTACACAGTGATCTCCAGTTCTTCTCACTTCACTTGTATCAGTTCATATAGGTCTTGCAATAATTTTTCTGAAACTACCTCCCTAATCAAATCTGATAGCATGATAGTAACGTCTAATAATAAATCAGTCATTGATTAATATCCCCTTAATTTCGAGTTCTTTGCCACTACAAAATAAGCTGGTATAAATATTTTCTACATCTAGGTGCATTTGCTTTTACATTGATTTCTTTGGGGTTCAGACCTAGTAATGTTAATGCTGGATCAAAAGATATGAACAATATTATATATATTTAGCTCCAAATTGTTCTTCAGAACATTTGGACCAGTTCACAATTCTAACAGTATATATTAGTGTACCTATTTTCCTCAAACCCCTCTTGCATTTGTCATTTCTGATAGGTGTGAGGTGGCACTTTAGAGTTGTTTTTATTTACCTTTCTCTAATCTCTAATCAATAATGATTTAGAACTATAAATAGTTTTGATTTCTTCTTTTGAAAACTGACTGTATCTGTCCTTTAACCATTTATCTATTGGGGAATGCTAATAGAATGGAATTTTTTTTTTAAAAAATTTAACTTAGCTCCCTATATGTTTGCATAATGAGGACTTTAGCAGGGAAACTTGGTATAAAAAATTTTGGCACTGTTTTATTGTCAATAGTACCTTTTAGCAAAGTTTGGTTTCCTTGATCACCTCTTCTAATTAGATCTATTTTTGCTTTTGCTTTATAGGAGATCCTTTTCCTAAATTCTGCTTCAGCCCTATATTTTAACTCTTTCTATGCATCTGTGTTTCAAATGTCTCTCTCTCACTTTTTTTATATTTAATATTTATTTATTCTCATTTTGTACAAATAATGCTTTTTTATACATTAATAAAATATTCTTGTTTAAGAGTAAACAAAGTACCCCCTCCCCCACAAAATATAGACTTGCTGGAGGGATAAAGTAAAGGGGAGAGAAAAAATTAAAATTAAAAAAATAATAGTAATAATTGTAGGTATGGCCAGGTGGCACAATGGACAGAGCACCAGCCCTGGAGCCAGGAACACCTGAGCCCATATCCGGCCCCATACACCAATCAATCACACAGCTGTGTGACATGCAAGCCACCCCAACCCCACTGCCCTGCAGAAACCAAAAAAAAAAAAAGACCCCAAATAAAATAAAATAGTAATAATAGTAGGGGTGGCTTGGTGGCGGGCAGAGCATTGACCCTTCAGCCAGGAGCACCCGGGGCCAAATCTGGCCTCAGACACCCCAAAATCACCCTGCTATGCAGCCCCAGGAAGGCCATCCAGGCCCATTTGCCCTGCACTCCCCCAAAATAATAATAGTAAAAACTGTGCTTCAATCTTTGTTCCAGCACCAACAACTCTGTTGCGGGTGGATCACATTCTTTATGATAAGTCCATCACAAAAGTTACTTCCATATTTTTCCACAATTGCCATTGCTGATTGCAACTCTCTCCTTTTGTATTTCTCCACTACCACGTACTATATTTTCTATCTCCTTTCACTCTGATTCTGCTGGAGGGTAGCTGAGTGGTGCAGCAGGCAGATCCACGGCTCTGGGGCCAAGAGGCCCTGAGCCCCCCATACCACCCCTTAGGCCCAGCATCCACCTGGCCCTATGGTCCTGGACCACTCACCTCCCATGGTCCATCCTCTCCTCCATCACTCACATCACCCCCCTTCCCCCTGTCCCCCCTCCTTCTTACTCCAGATGTCTATACCCCATTGAATATATATGCTGTTTCCTCTCCTAGCTACCTCTGATGAGAGCAAAGATTCCCTCATTCCCATATCATTGCAATAGCTCATTGAAATAAAGCAAAATCTTATTATATGAAATATCTTGGCCTATTCCCCCTCTCCTTTTTCTTTTTCCCATTACATTTCCCTTTTTTTCTATTGACTCCATTTTTATACCATATTTTATCTTCAAATTCAATTTTCTCTTGTTCTTCAACTATAAAAGCTCCTTCTACCTGCTCTATTAACTGAGAAGGTTCATATGAATATTATCAATGTCATTTTTCTATGCAGGAATACATGCAGTTCATCATCATTAAGTCCCTCTATTTTCCCCTTCTCCTCCACTCTCTAAAGCTTTGCCTGAGTCTTGTATTTGAAGATCAAACCTTCTGTTCAGCTCTGGCCATTTCAACAGGAACATTTAAAATTCCCCTGGTTCATTGAAAGTCCATCTTTTTCCCTGAAAGAGTATGTTCAGTTTTGTTGGGTAGTTGATTCTCAGTTGCATTCAAAGCTCTTTTGCCTTTCGGTATATTATATTCCAAGCCCTATGAGCTTTTAATGTAGTTGCTGCTAAGTCCTGTGTGATCCTGACTGCAGCTACACGTTATTTGAATTGTGTCTTTCTGGCTGCTTGTAATACTTTCTTTTTGACTTGGGAGTTCTGGAACTTGGCTATAATATTCCTGGGGGGTTGGTTTTTTGGGATCTCTTTCTCAGGGGGATCGGTGGATTCCTGCATCTCTCTCATTTCTTTTCCCAGTTTTTCTTCTAACTCCCTCATTTGATTTTCAAAGTCTTTTTTGAGCTCTGTCATAGCCTGAGCCCAATTTCTGTTTTTTCTTGGAGTCTTTAGATGCAGGAGTTTGTGCTTCCTCATCTTCAGACTGAGTATTTTGATCCTTTTTGGGATCATAGATAATGTATTTCTCAATGGTGTTCCTCTTTTTCTCTGCTTGCTCCTTTTCCCAGCCTAAGCCTGTTTTTGGGGTGCTTCCTGAGCTTTTGGGACACTTCCACAAGGATCTCAGTGTGTGAGGTTCTGTCCTTCCTCTTGGTCTGTATGAGCCCCTCTCTGCCACAAGGATGAGGTGGGGGGTCCCTGCTGTTCTATGGGGAGCCTAGACTGTGATCAGGATCTGAATGTGGTCAGATCCCCAGAGTCCTGTTCCAGGAGCAGAGCTCTGCAGTCTCTCTTCACTCCCCTCCCTAGGTTCAATGGGCTCATGCTCTAGGGGCTCCTGCTTACTGGCTAGGCCTGCTTCTGTTTCCTGGATCTGGACATGCTGCTTGCTGTGTGCCCTAAGGGCTGGGCTCCCACGTGCTCACTCTGACAGGGGTCCCCTGCTGTTGTGTGCTGCCTGCGGCTCCCAGCGCCCTGGGGCTGCCTCCAGGAGGCTGAAGTTCTTTTGCTCTGGCAGGCCGCCCCTCCAACCCCAGGGAGCAGAGCCTTTCTGCTTTTTTCCAGGTTACCTGTCTCACTGGGTCCCTCTGTGGGTTCTGTCTCGTGAAAATTTAGTTAAGAGTCCTTAGTTTCGAAGCTTTGAGAACGCCTAAGACAGGATCCAGTCTTGTCGCCATCTTGGATCCGCCCCTCTCTCTCACTTTTTGCAAGGCAATGGGGTTAAGTGACTTGCCCAAGGTCACACAGTTAGGTAATTATTAAGTGTCTAAGACTGGATTTGAACTCAGGTCCTCCTGATTTCAGGGTTGGCACTCTATCCACTGTGTCACCTAGCTGTCCCAAATGTATCTCTTGTAAACAACATGTAGGATTCTGGTTTTTAATCCATCCTACAATATACTTCTATTTTATGGGTTACCTTATTCTATTCACATTCACAGCAATAACAGTGTATTCCCCTCCATTCTATTTTCTTGTTAATCCTTCTTTTGCTTCTAATCACTGCCTACCTTAATTTACATTCCCTTTTATCACTTCCTCCCATCCTATCTCTCTCTCTCTCACTTTTTAAAATGTTTTTATTTAAGACAATGGGGTTGAGCGACTTGCCTAAGGTCACACAGCTAGGCAATTATTAAGTATCTGAGGCTGGATTTGACTCAGGTACTGACTCCAGGACCACTTCTCTATGCCACCTAGCTGCTCCCACCCTATATCTCTTATCCCCTTCCCCTTCTGTTTCCCTAATGAATAAAATAGATTTCTATACTCAGCTGAGGGGTATTTATATTCTTCCTTCTTTAAATCAATTCTGCTGAGTGAGATTCAAGCATTGCCTTCCATGCCCCTCCATTATAAAATATGTGCCATTTATATTAAGAAATTTCCTCGGGGGCAGCTAGGTGGTGTAGTGGATAAAGCACTGGCCTTGGAGTCAGGAGTACCTGAACTCAAATCCAGTCTCCAACACTTAATAATTACCTAGCCGTGTGGCCTTGGGCAAGCCACTTAACCCCATTGCCTTGCCAAAAAAAAAAAAAAAAAAAAAAGGAAATTTCCTCATTCTACTTCTCCCTTTCCCCTACTCCCAGTGCATCTTTTTCACAATGCTGCCCCTCTTCTGGGAGGAAACATAACTGAATCACATTCTGGCTCTCTATGTAGCCTCCTGATTGCCCTAATAATGATAAATTTCTTAGGAATTACACGTATCATCTTTACATATGAGAATAGAAATTTTAACTTATTGAGTCCCTTAGGATTACTCTTTTTACTACCTTTTTATGCTTCTCTTGAGTTTTGTGTCTGAATTCAGATTTTCTATTTACCTCTGTTTTTTTCCAATAGGATGTCTTGAAAGTACTCTATACTCAGTTTTACTGCTTAGGTGATTATTGGTTGTAATCCTACCTCCTTCACTAGAATATCATATTCTAAATCCTCCCCTCCTTTTACTTGGAAGTTGCTAAATCATATGTGATCCTGACTATTACTTGATGATGAATTGATTCTTTCTGACTCCTTTGGATTTAAAGATTTCAGGGCAATTTCTCTTTATAATTTCTTGAAATGATGTCTATGTTCTTTGTTTTGATCATTGCTTTCAGGTAGTCCAATAATTCTTGAATTTTCTTTCCTTTGTTGTTCTTTGTCCATGGAAATAGTTCATATTTTCTTTCATTTTTCATTCTTTTGACTTTTGTTTTGTTTCTTGATATCTCACAGAGCTATTAGCCTTTCCCTGCCCCATTCTAATTTTAAAGGTATTTTATTCATTGAGCTTTTGTACCTTCTTTTTCATTTGGATTATTCTGCTTTTTAAGGAATTCTTTCCTTAAGTGAATTTTTGTGCCTTTTTTACCATTAGGCCAATTCTGTTTTTTAGGGTATTATTATTATTATTATTATTATTATTATTATTATTATTTATTTATTTATTTTTTTTAGGTTTTTGCTAGGCAATGGGGTTAAGTGGCTTGCCCAAGGCCACACGGCTAGGTAATTATTAAGTGTCTGAGACCAGATTTGAACCCAGGTACTTCTGACTCCAGGGCCGGTACTTTATCCACGCCACCTAGCCACCCCTGGGTATTATTTTCTTTAGTATTTTACTGCACTTTTCTAAAAAGCTAAATTGTAAATTCTCTTTATAACTTTTTTTAGTTTTTGGAAAGCAATGGGATCGAGTGACTTGCCAAAGGTCACACAGCTAGGTAATTTTTAAGTATCTGAGGCCGAATTTGAACTCAGGTCCTCCTGACACCAAGGCCAGTGCTCTATCCACAGCACCACCTAGCTGCCCCTCTTTATAATTTTCTTATTCTTTTCCCATTTTTTCTTCTACTATCCTTAATCTCTTCCAGGAATTCTTGTTGGGTTTTAGTTCAATTAGGATTTTTTTTGAGGCTTCAGATGTAGCTATATTTGACACTGTTATCCTCCTCTTAGTTTATATCTAGGTCTTCCCTGTCACCATAGCAGCTTTTTATAGACAAGTTCTTTTTTGTTGTTTGCTAATTATTTTCCAGTTTATTTCTCGACTATGTCCCTGAGGACAGAGAGGTGCTGTCACAACCTTTAGGCTTTTTTGTGTTGGTATTGTCAGTTCTGGGGGTCTCCAAGTTTTCAGCACTTCCAAGGAGGTATGATAAAAGGAGAGGTGTGCTTAAGGTTCTCCTGGTCTGGGCTTTAGTCTTTACTCAGAAAGAATACTTGCTCCCCTGTAGCCACAACTCTTGGACCTGCATCCAGGTCCCCTGCTCCTAGGCAGCCTCAAGAACTGCACTCCTCTTGACCTTGGAACTGCAATCAGGGTCTCTGTTCCCTTTGGGGTTACTCTCTACCCTGGAACTGTGACCTAGAATTGCACATGGATAAAAGAACTGCAATCAGCACCAGCTGTACCCACTGCCAGCATAAGGTTCCCTTTAATCTTTTTCTGACCAATTGTATGACACTCTTATCATCCCAGGACTGCTGCTATTGCCCTCTCTGCTAGTGCTCTTGCGATGCTGTGAGCTGGCCCCTACCTGGTCACAAACTTCCCCTGCTGGCCTCCTAGATTCTCTTAGACTGGAAAAATGTCTCACTGTGATTGTTGGCTCTGTTCCATAATTTGATTTTAGGAGTCATTTTAAAATTGTTTGGAAGGGAATGTTAGAAGAATTCAGTTGAGTTATTGCCACTTCACCATTTAAGTGCCACCTCCTCTTTACACTCTTAAAATTTATTGAGAACCATGAAGAGCTTTTTAAAAACACTGGTCATATCTATTGATGTGTTATTGCATTAGAAATTAAAATTGATAAAAATTGGAAAATATTTCTTAATGCTTTTAAAAAGAATAATATAACCATTACATGTTAACATGAATAATATTTTAATGAAAAATATATTTCCAAAACAAAAAATTAATGGGAAGAATGGCATTGTTTTACATATTTTTATAAACCTCTTTATTATCTGGATCAACAAAAGACAGTTGGGTTCATATCTATTTCTGCAATCAAGATAGTGCAATGTTGCTTTGATTTAAGCACATAAAGAAAATCTGACTTCCCACAGATATGTAATTGGAAAAAAGAGGAGTATTTTAATAGGCAAATTATGTCTTAGTATTATTATAAAAATAATTTCAAATACATGGATCTCCTAAAAGAGTCTCTGGAACCTCCAGGGTCTACAGGCCATACTTGGGAACTATTACATTATATCCTGCTGCCTCTTCTTTGATACTTGGTTAAATATTTTTCTGATAAAAATATTAAGCAGGTAATACAGCAATCAAGCAGACCCCATTTGGTCCATGATGGAAGTTTAGATCCCAGAAACTAGACAAAAGCTCTATCTAATGAGTTTGAGGGAATAAAAGAAATTTTTCCATAGCTATTTTGAGAACAATTATGCTAACTTTTTGCTATTGTGGAAGATACTGAGAAGAAAACTGGTAACTTTACTTGTTTTATTGTAGTGCTGGTGGTATCTTTTCTTCTCAGGGTTTTTCCTCCCTCTCACAAATTGGGAAGAGTGAGAACTAGAGATTTTGCCTAAGTATAAACATTCTATTCATCTGTCTACTATCATACATTGAAACTCTATCTGGGTCCATTCCCTAATGGTTAACAAACTCCTAGTCCTTCTCATTCCCCCAATTGAGTTATTGCCAAAGAGCCAAACCCTGCCCCTCCAAACCTTTTTACCCTCTCTCTCATCCTATCTCCAACACATGTTTTCTGTATGCCCATGTCTAACACTATGTTCTATGCTCCCCAATTCTGTAATTAACAAACTTTCATTTTAGATCTCGTCCACCTTTTCATTTTTGACTCTTTTTGAGACTTAGATAACACTGCCTCCTTAGCCATCTTTTAAATCACAAGTTGTACCCTATCCAAATTTATCATAAAATCCAGAGTCTGGTGGCTTTTCTCCACTGATTCCAGGACAATCTCCAGTCTTTCTCAATAAATTCAATGTCTGACTCACAGTCTCACTGCCTATTCTAACTTCTTCTGTCCTTACAATAGAAAATTTCATTATGAGTTCAGGCTTCCTCCAATGCCCTAACTTCCCAGTTTCTCAATCTATTCAATTCCTATTACCTTCACTCAACCACACAAAGGTATGATCATACCTTATCTTGCCAGTGTCCAAAAATATTTGACTGCTAGGATTAAGAACTCTGAAATCCCTTTATCATTTTATCTTTTTCCTAAACTAATTTTGATTCTTATCTACAACCTCCAAACCTTCCACAATTCAGGGTTTTTTAGTGACCCCCCAACCCTTGCCTATACACATACATTCCCAAATCTTTTTTCACATCATTCCCCTCCATGCACTCCAAAGTCTAGTTATAATGGCCTTTTTAAAAAATTGTTGTTCAGTTATGTTCTATTCTTTATGACTCCATTTGGGTTTTTTTTGACAGCTGTACTAGCATGGTTTGTCATTTCCTTCTCCAGCTCATGAGACAGGTGAGGAAACTGAGGCAAATTATGTTAAATGACTTGCCCACAGTCACATAGCTAATAAGTCTTTGAGGCCAGATTTGAACTCAGGAAGTTGAGTCTTCCTGACTAATAGGCTCGATGTACCTAGTCTTCCAACTTGCTATTCCTCAAACATGATACTCCATCCTGAATTCTGTCTCCTCAACCTTTCTTGGAATTCATGGTTTCTTTCAAACTCACCTTAAGGCAACTTCTAGCTATAATCTTTCCTGATCCCTCCTAGTTGAGAGAATCCTCCCTTCCCAAAATACCTTGAACTCATTTTGCATAAATTCTGTTTATATCTCCTGTATTTACTAATATAATTGAGGGTAAATAATTACTAAAATAATTGAGGGTAAAAACTATTTCATTTTGGTTTTGAGATCTCCAGTGATTAGCACTGGGGATCTGGGATGTTTATTGATTAAACTAAGAGATACTAGTATCCTAGACTTGCTCAATACCAAACCCAAGTCTTTCGACTTCTGTGCTCAGTTCTGTTTTTATGCTTCTCTTCATAGTTTAGTAGCTTATAAATACCTTTGTAAAAAACACAGACTTTCACCAAGAAGGAAAAAAACTTGTCAATCTGCAATTATAAATATACCATAATTTTCTACTTAAGCTTAATGCCAAGTAAGGAAGGATTGCCCTTGAGAAATGGTATGAGGGAAGTCATCAGAGAAATGAGCTACCAGAAAAGATTCTGGGCCAGCAGGGTGGCATTAATGAGGAATGAAAGGGTCTAAAACTCCAAAGATTATCTTTACCAGAGATGTTGAAGACATGGCCAGCCAGAACCAGATTAAAATGTGTTTGAGAAATGTTTAGCTAAATACATTCTTTTAAAAAAAATGCAACACAGATAATGCTAATCTGTGGTTTTTTAACTCAAAGAAGTCTATTGTACAAACTGGTAAGGGGAAAAAACCTATATAAGATATATTTGGTAAAAGAATTATTTATGCTGGAGTAACGTAACTTAAAATACTTCTGAAAAGCATCAGAACTCTGATCCATTCAGTGAATACTTAGGACTTCAGAGAGTTAACAGTGAAATAGCCTTCCTTTTTCTTGACAGAAGTAGGGAACTAGAGGTTCAGAATGAGACATATGATATCAGACATGATCAGAGTATTTCTGCATTTATTAACTATTAGGGGCCAAGGGCTGTGTTAAACATTAAATACAAGAAAAAACAAAAATAGTATGTCTCTTCAAGAAGTTCATACTCTTATCAAGAGATGATATGCAAATAACCAGGTACAAACAAATACAAATGGGGTAAACTGGAGATAATCATGGAGGGAAGGTACTAGCTATTAGTAGGACTGAGAAAAGTTTCTTATCCAAAGTGGAATTTTAGCTAAGATGCAAAAGAAACTGAATAAGTGGACTTCTTTCATTTTACAGATGAGGAAACTGAGACTCAGAAAGAAGTTACTTGCTCACAGCAGTCTCAGAACAGAAAGCTAGAAGGATGTGTGGTTAGTATATTAGATTTGGAATCAGTTTGAGACTGAATCCTGTTTCAGATACTTCCTAGTTATATGACCCTGGTGAAGTCACAATCTCAGTTAAACCTCAGTTTCCTTAATCATATCTATCTCTTGGAGACCTGAGAGGATCAAATGAGATAATATATGTCAAAGTACTTTGAAAATCATAAGTACTAGATACTATCTATTGTTATTTTAAATTTATTACTTTGCTATTCTTTTTATTATTTAGTTCATCTGTTTACTCCAGGTTACAAAGCACTTCCTCCTCACGATAAGCTGGTAAAATGAGAACTGAGATGAACTAAAGTCACAAAACTACTTTGGGGCAGCTAGGTAGTGCAGTGGATAGAGCACCAGGCTTAGAGTAAGAAAGAGACATCTTCTTGAGTTCAAATCTGACCTCAGATACTTACTAGCTGTATAACCCTAGGCAAGTCACTTCTTCCTGTTTGCCTCAGTTTCCTCATCTGTAAAATGAGCTGGAGTGGGGCAGCTAGGTGGCAAAGTCCATAGAGCACCACCAGCCCTGGAATCAGGAGGACCCGAGTTCAAATGTGGCCTCAGACACCTAATAATTACCTAGCAATATGACCTTGGGCAAGTCATTTAAGCCCACTGCTGAGCAAAAGCAAAATAAAATAAAATAAAACAAGCTAGAGAAGGAAACGGCAAACCAACCCAGTATCTTTGCCAAGAAAACCCCAAACAGGGTCACAAAAGAGTCTGTCAGTATTGAACACACACACACACACACACACACACACACACACACACACAGAGGTAGACCTAGAACAAAAATCTAGACTTCCTGACTTCCAGGCTAATGCTTTCCATTCCACAACACTTTTTTCTGTAGGGGACATAAGGAAGCACCCAGCCAGTTTTGTTGCACCAAAGCTGGCTCAGGTGACCTGCTCCCTTAAAATCTTTCATAAACAGAGTCAGAAGACACACAAAATTAGTGCATTTCCCTCTTGCACAGGGGAGGGAGAAGTATTGGTGATAGATTATGGTCACTTTATCACTCTAGACTCTGACCAGGCACCAAGCATGATTAAAAAAAAACTCTAGACCTGCCAAAGAGTTGAGTCACTATGAGGTTAGTAAGTAAAGGAAGCTAAAGGTCAATGTATTGAGGGAAAGGATTCAAAGATAAAGATTATATTCACTTTGTTGTCTGAGTAACATGGCTCATTAGACATTGGATTGCAGTGTAGAAGAAAACCACCCCTATGGTATTGATGAAGCATAGAGGAAAGCCTCAATCTTACTTGATCATTCACACATAGGAATTTCCTCTTCAACTGGGTCCCTCTTCCCAACATCTCCTCTCAAAAAATTAATAAAATAAAAAAAAATTGGGGGGGATGGGGAAGGGAATGGGGGGGTGGGATTGTAAAATTCAAAACCTCACAAAAAACTACTACTGTAGGGGCAGCTAGGTGGCATAGAGCACTAGCCCTGGAGTCAGGAGTACCTGAGTTCAAATCCGGCTTCAGACACTTAATAATTACCTAGCTGTGTGGCCTTGGGCAATCCACTTATCCCCATTGCCTTGCAAAAACTAAACTAAACTAAAATAAAATAAAAAACTACTACTGTATATAATTGAAAAACAATGCTATATAAATAAAAAAAGAAAAGAAAAAAGAAAAAAACAAAAAAAATTTAAAGGAGAGTTTGCAAAGTGGATTACATGCATTATTTCTTGATCCTCACAACACCTCCAAGAGATGGAAGTGATATATCCCTATTTTTCTTGATGGTCACAGAGCTAATAGCTAGAACAAAGATTTGAACTTGAATCTTCTCCTAGTGCAATGATTTCTCCCAAAATTAGGGTTGGTTATTACTAAAACAAACCAACAAACAAAAACCCAGAAAGAATTAGAACTAATTCACATCAAAATTTGTGAAGAAGCCTGGAAAGTCATCAATGTTTAGAAGCTTTTGTAGGTTTTTCTAATTTTGTGGGTAGAGGCAGCTAGTAACGAAGGTTTCAAATCTATTCTCACATTAATTAACTGCTTCAATATTCCTTATCTGTAAAATGGGGAATAATATGTACCATCCAGGGTTGTTGTGAGGATCCAATAAGATAATATTTGCAAAGTGCTTAGTACAGTGCCTGCACCCAATAGGCATTTAACAGATGCTTGTTCCTTCCTTCCTTGCAGGGAATGAACAGGCAAATGGATGAATTAAGTATATATTAAATATTCTTCCTCCCATCCACAAACTTAGGTTATCACATGTTCTGAGTCCTAAGCTGAAATGACCTCCACTGTCTGATTCCCAATCTTAGTCCCTTCTCTGCCTGATCTTCCTATATTATTTAACTACTCAATAAACTCATTCTTGGGACAAATCTTCAGATGTTGAAATATATGTCATAGGAGACACAGTCTTGGGTTTGTTGCCACCATATTCTGGGGACCCCAAAGCATCTTCCATAATGGGATAAGACTTTTCCTTCTGTTCTAGCAAATTTCCTGAGACAAAGGCACTAACTAGGTACCTTCTAGGGTTTTCCCCATGCCCCTAACAGCAGATTCTCTTACACCTTTTCCTCAAAGGTCCCAGTCCCCAGTTTGAGAGTAAGGGATGTGGGTTAGTTAAGTGGTTCAGTGGTTAGAATACCAGCTCTGGAGTCAGGAGGATCTGAGTTCAAATTCAGCATTAAACACCTACTAGTTGTGTGACCCTGGGCAAGTCACTTAACCCTATTGTGTCCAGAAGAGAGAAAGAAAGTAAATAAGGGATAAAAGCAATGACAGTAGCAACTTATAGCAGAAGGCTTGTCTCAGTGGCAATAAATTCAGTTGGGATAGAGGAGATGGAACAATTATAGGACAAACACATATTGAGGATTTAGTAGTGAAGTACAATATCAATGTCTGTGAAATTCCTGTATAGAAAGGGGTCCCTGACATCCTTCTGGGCCTGGAGAAATTCCTTAGAAATATAACTTTGGCTAGGCGCCTTTGGGTCTGAAAATAGTCTGATAGGACCCAAGGGGTCATTGATATACCATAAAATTGTCTAAAGATTTACAAAGCACCCTTGTTAGCCTAAGAGTCTTGATTTATCTGTAAGATTCCTGCTTCCTCCCAGGACTGGCTCCCCTTCTCCAGATGCAGCTGGAACCATAAGATAGTAAAGTTCACTCCCTCAAACCTGTGGGAAGGCCATGAATCTTTGACTCCCTCCATCTCAGGAAACATGTTCAGACATAACACAGAGACCCTGACCTTTTCCCACTCTGTCCAGTCCCCTATCTCTAGTGAGCCTTATGTTTACATGTTTGTATTAGTATAACAAGATAATATATCTAACTGCTGACTTTGCCTCTGTATCTTCCTTGGTCTCAGTACCCCCCCCCCAAAACACTATAAAAACCCTATCCCCTGAACACTCAGATACTGCCTGATTTGGATACTCAATCCCCAGATAATCCCCGGGAATAAAGATCTCCAAAATTATCAAATTCTGGTCTCCATCTTGCTCTTTGGGTACAACAGTAGATTGCAGGAGACTGAAGAGAAATATCCTAAGACCCTGGGATAATACTCAAGGAAAATTTGGCAAAGGGTCTATGAGGTGAAGAGTTTTGTTATATGACCTTTTCTCCAGAGAATCACCCCAGAGTTTGTTTTTTTTATCTGAATCTTGACCTTAAATCCACTTCCCAAGGTAGGCTATAAGATGGAGATAATAAGGATATTTCATCTTTTCCCATCTCAGGGAATGAGAGTCCTCCTTCTCCCCCACTCCACAATGCAGAAGGAGACTCATTACATTCTCCGCATGCTAGTCATATGTCTAAGCATGCAAGTTCATAGCTTTGGGGCTTCCCAGTGGGGCTAGGGCTTCCTCTTTCTGAGTCTTAGTTCCTTCTCAAATGTTAAATAGCAATGTGGATCAGTTCACACACGTTTTTCCACATTTCTTTGAAACTGACTTTTCCTTAATTTCTTATAGAATAATACTTTTCCATTACAATGAAAAATTATAATTTGTTCAGCTGTTCCCCAATTGATAGACACCCTCCTTTGTTTTCATTTCTTGTCATCACAAAAAGAGCTGCTATAAATATATTTGCACATAAAGGACCTTTTCCTTTTTCTTTGATTTCTTCCAAGCTTACATAGGCAGGGGGGTGTGTGGAGCCAGCCAGTACTGGCTCACAAGGGCCAATTGTTAGATTTCCACTGTGAGCATTTTCATCTCTGAAATCAGCAGACACTGCAAATTGGGTTTTGGTTTATTGTTTGTTAATTGTTTTATACTTTAAAAACTGATGGAGAAAATGTTAATAAGTTAAACTTAAAAATACATGGCAGGCACATTTTTTCAGAAAAGCAGGTTATTAAACATTTACAAAAATACTTCCTAGAATACAAACCTAGCAATGGTATCATTGGGTCAAAGGGCATGTACAGTTCAGTAACTTTTGTGCAAAATTCCAAATTGCTTTCTAAAATAGTCAGACCAAAGCTTTACCAAAGAGGGCTGGGGGGGAGGGAAACTAGAGCTGAGCTCTGGACAGCATTCAAAATGCCAATAGAAGAATTCCCTTGACTTTTCTTCAGGACAAGGTAGGTGGTACAGGGCAAGTTCAGGTAAAGTTGTCTAGGAAAATCATGTTCACTCCAAATCCTGAGATATATAAAATTCAGCTATCATGATTGTTCTGGAGGCAGCCTTGATATAATGGATCACATAATTTGAATTTAGTAGACCTGGAGTCAAGTTCCTCTTCCTAGCTATATGACTTTTGAACACTCACACTTTCACTTCTTGATCTCTGAAAATGGAGACTATAATGCTTGCTATCTACTTCAGAATTGTTGTGAGAGGACAAATAAAAAAAAAAAGTTTAAAGCACTAAGTAAGCCCTGAAGTATTAAAGTCAATTATACATTGTTGGTGGAGTTGTGAACTGATCCAACCTTTCTGAAGAGCAATTTGGAAATATGCCCAATGGCAATAAAACTGTGCATATCCTTTGATTCAACAATACTACAATAGGTCTGCATCCCACAAAGATCATTAAAAAGGGACAAAAAACCCCACACGTACAAAAATATTCATAGTAGTTCCTTTTATAATGGCAAAGAACTGGAAATTCAAGGGATGCCTGTTAATTTGAGAATGGCTGAACAAATTGTGGTTTTAAAATGTGATGGAACACATTGTTCTATAAGAAATCATGAGGAATGGGGCTTCAGAAAAGTCAGGAAAGACTTGCATGAACTGATACTGGGTGATGTGAGCAGAATCAGAAGAACATTATATATACTATCAATAACATGAGGTAATGATCAACTGTGATGGACTTGCTCATTTCTTCAGTACGATAAATAATCAAAGTCAATACTAAAAGACTTGTGATGGGGTGCTCCAAAATGTTCTTCTGAGGGGCGGAGCCAAGATGGCAACAAGAACAGATTGTGTCTGTGTCTTAGGCTCTCTCTCATAAATCTTCTAAACTAAGGACTCTAACTAAATTTTCGAGAGACAGAACTCACAGAGGAACCCATTGAGGCAGTTCTCCTACTCAAAGTAACCTGGAAAAGAGCAGAAAGGCTCTGCTCCCCCAGGGTTGGAGGGGTGGCCAGCCAGAGGGGTGGCCCACCACAGCAAAAGAACTTCAGCCTCCCGGAGGCAGCCCCAGGGTACTGGGAGCCATGGCTCACAGCAGCGGGTTAGTTTCCTGAGCTACGCCCCGGGGAGCATTGGTCACAAATTGGGGGAACAGCGGGGGAACTCTGCCAGAGCGAGCACATGAAGCCCAGCCCTCAGGGTACACAGAGAGCAGCCTGGCCAGTGCAGTGCCCAGTTCCAGGAAACAGAAGCAGGCGGAGCTGGTAAGCAGGAGCCCCCAGGGCATGAGCCCATTGAACCTAGGGAGGGGAGTGAAGAGAGACTGCCTAGCTCTGCCCCTGGAACAGGACTCTGGGGATCTGAACACATTCAGATCCTGATCACAGTCTAGGCTCCCCATAGAACAGCAGGGACCCCCCACCTCAGCCTTATGGCAGAGGGGGGCGCATACAGACCAGGAGGGAGGACAGAGCCTCACACACTGAGATCCTTGTGGGAGTGTCCAAAAAGCATAGGAAGCACCCCAAAAATAGGTTCAGGCTGGGAAAATGAACAAACAGAGAAACAAGAGGAACACCATTGAGAAATATTTTGCATATGAGCCCAAGAAGGATCAAAATCCTCAGTCTGAAGATGAGGAAGCACAAGCTCCTGCATCTAAAGACTCCAAGAAAAACAGAAATTGGGCTCAGGCTATGACAGAGCTCAAAAAAGACTTTGAAAATCAAATGAGGGAGTTAGAAGAAAAACTGGGAAAAGAAGTGAGAGATATGCAGGAAAAACATGAAAATGAAGCCAGCAGCCTAGTCAAGGAAATCCAAAAAAATGCTGAAGAAAATAGCATGCTAAAAACCAGCTTAGGTCAAATGGATAAAACAGTTCAAAAAGTTATTGAGGAGAAGAATGCTTTAAAAAGCAAAATTGGCCAGATGGAAAAAGAGATAAGAAAATTCTCTGAGGAAAACAAATCCTTCAGACAAAGAATAGAACTCAGGGAGATTGATGAATTTAGGAGAAATTAGGACTTAATACTTCAAAACCAAAAAAAAATGAAAAATTAGAAGTAAATGTGAAACATCTCATTGAAAAAAACAGCTGATATGGAAAACAGACTTAGGAAAGATAATTTAAAAATTATTGGAATACCTGAAAGTCATGATCAGGAAAAGAGCCTTGACATCATTTTCAAAGAATTACTACAGGAAAATTGCCCTGATATCCTAGAAGCAGAGGGCAAAATAGAAATGGAGAGAATCCACCGATCCCCCCGAGAAAGAGATCCCAAAAAACCAACCCCTAGGAATATTATAGCCAAGTTCCAGAACTCCCAAGTCGAAGAGAAAATATTACAAGCAGCCAGAAGGACAATTCAAATATCATGGAGCTGCAGTCAGGATCACACAGGACTTAGCAGCAACTACATTGGAAGCTCGTAGGGCTTGGAATATAATATACTGGAAGGCAAAAGAGCTTAGAATGCAGCCAAGAATCAACTACCCAGCAAGGCTGAATGCCCTCTTCCAGGGAAAAAGATGGATTTTCAATGAACCAGGGGAATTTCAAATGTTCCTGTTGGAATGGCCAGAGCTGATCAAAAGGTTCTTCAGATACAGGACTCAAGTGAAGCATAGAGAGTGGAAGAGAAGGGGAAAATATGAGGGACTTAATGATGATGAACTGCATGTATTCCTGCATAGAAAAATGACACTGATAATACTCATATGAACCTTCTCAGTAACCAGAGCAGGTAGAAAGAGCTTTTATAGATGAAACACAGGAGAAAGCTGAATTTGAAGATAAAATATGTTGTAAAAATGGAGTCAATAGAAAAAGGGAAATGTAATGGGAGAAAGAAAAAGGAGAGGGGGGGAATAGGCCAAGGTATTTCATGTAATAAGATTTTTCTTTATTACAATGAGTTATTGCAATGATATGAAAGGGGGGAAGGCAAGGGGGAATGAGGGAATCTTTGCTCTCATCAGAGGTGGTTAGGAGAGAAACAGTATATATACTCAATGGGGTATAGGCATCTGGAGTAAGAAGGAAGGGGGGGGACAGGGGGAAGGGAGGTGATGTGAGTGATGGAGGAGAGGATGGACCATGGGGGGAGAGTGGTCAGGTATAACTTCTTGCAAGGGGCCGGGATTGGAAGGCCTGTCCAGGACCATAGGGCCAGGTGGATGCTGGGCCTAAGGGGTGGTTATGGGGGCTCCGGGCCTCTTGGCCCCAGAGCTGGGGATCTGTCTGCTCTGCCACTCAGCTACCCTACAGCAGTGTCAGAGTGAAAGGAGGGAGTTGCGATCAGCAATGGCAATGGTGGAAAAATATGGAAATAACTTTGGCGATGGACTTATCATAAAGAATGTGATCCACCTGTGACAGAGCTGGAGGTGTTGGAACACAGACTGAAACACATTTTTTATTATTATTTTTTGGGGGGAATGCAAGGCAAATGGGGCTGGATGGCCTGCCTGGGGCTGCATAGCAGGGTGATCGTTAGATGTCTGAGGCCAGATTTGGACCTGGGTGCTCCTGGCTCAAGGGCCAATGCTCTGTCCACCACTCAGCCACCCCTACTATTATTACTATTTTATTTTAAATTGGGTTTTTTTTCTTTTTTTGATTTTTGCAGGGCATTGGGGTTCAGGTAGCTTGCATGTCACATGGCTGGGTGATTATTGGGTGTACGGGGCTGGATGTGGGCTCGGGTACTCATGGCTCCAGGGCTGGTGCTCTGTTCATTGCGCCACCTGGCCATACCTACAATTATTTCTATTATTTTGTTTTAAATTTTAAATTTTTTTCTCTCCCCTTTACTTTATCGCTCAAGCAAGTCTATATTTATGGGGGGGGAGGGGGTATTTTGTTTACTCTCAAACAAGAATATTTTATTAATGTATTAAAAACACATTATTTGTACAAAATGAGAATAAATATTAAAGAAAAAAACTTGTGATGAATCCATAACCAAAGGAGGAACTATGGAGTTTAAATATAGACCAAAGTTTACACTCTTCAATTTTTTTTTTTAGTTTTTTTGCAAGGCAAATGGGGTTAAGTGGTTTGCCCAAGGCCACACAGCTAGGTTATTATTGTCTGAGGCCAGATTTGAACTCAGGTACTCCTGACTCCAGTGCCAGTGCTCTATCTACTGCGCCACTTAGCTGCCACTGTGATCTTCAATTTAAAAAAAAAAGTTGTCTTATAAATTGTCTTTTTTTTTCCTCTCTAATTTTTTCCCCCTTCTGTTTGGATTGATTCTTCTTTCACAACATGATTAATCTGGATCTGTTTAGCTTACTTATAGAGAGTCTGTAGTACATTGCTTTCTGTCAGGAGAAGGGAGTGAGGGAGAAAATATTTAAAAAATGAGACATGATTACATGGAGTTGGAAAATTAAATAAATTTAAAAAGAACTGTCAATTATTGTTATCATTCTAAACTTTGGTGACACCCTTCTCTACTCTTCACCTTGGAAGCTTCTGGCTCTACTGCTAATTGTGCCCCCTTCTCAAATTTCTCCAGTCTTGCATCCCAACAATATCTATGTTCACCCTTCATTTAGGTGATCTATACCCAATTGTTTCTAGACACTGGGTCATAAAATTTCCACATCTTGGCAGTAGGTACCAGTGAACATTGGAATGGATAAGGAATTAACACATGAGAAGTTTCCTTCCCCCCCAACATCAACATCAGATCTGTTCTTTACATCTCATTTCGCTGTTGGTTTAATACTTATCTCTCATTTCAAGGGAAAGAGATTTCTGTAGGATCATCTGATTCCATTCCTCTGGTGGGGTTATGGATCTAGAGATAAGCAAATCACTTTACCTTTCAAAGTCTCAGATTTTATATCAGTTAAATGGTGAAAAATAATACTTATTATCTACCTTTTCTCTCAGCTTCAGTTTTCTCACCTGTAAAATGAGCAAGATTTGATTCAATGGCCTCTTAAAATCCCTTCTAATCCAAATATGTGAAACTATGAATTTGGAAAAAGAATAGCTGTCTCTTTAAGATGAGCCCTTTCTAAGAGACCAAGGGATTATATCCTATGAGCAGCTTACAGAAGTAGGGGTAGGGTAGGAGAACACACAAATAATTATAGGTCAAACTGTTGCAGTGAGCTCAAGGGCATAGTCTAAATTCTCTGATCAAAACAGAGTTCCCTTGATAGTGAACATATTTGAGTAAGGAAGTCAGTAACCATTAGCCAGAGTTTCTGAGTCTCTTGGGGCTCAACACCTACCATTACACCAGTCACAATGGATTCAATCGGCAGGTGAGTATACGTCCAACAGTCCCATTTCCCTTCAGTTCAAACTATTCTCTTTCTTCCTGTATCCTTCTCCCCTCAATCCCATTGCATGGGACATGCTTTCCCATATTTGGGAGAGAAGAAACCTCAGTACTATTTGAGGACACCTTCTAAAACTTTAAGGTAAAGTGTTACCTCTATGCTCAGAATCAACATTTAACAAAATCTGGCCTCTTTTCTATTTCCTAAGAGGCCTGCTGCTTGTCTGGCAGACATTAGGTTTAGACTCATTTCTTACAGCATATTACATAATAAATTCAAGGCAAATATGTGATCTGAAAATTAAAGATGATATTATTAAAATTAGCAGGGAAGTAAATCATGTGTTTTTCATAGCTATGGATAGAGGAGTAATTTTCACTCAACAAGGGATGACAGCAAGATAAGCTAAAACAGACAATTTTAATTAAATAAAATGGATAAAAGCTTTTGTAAAAGCAAAATTAAGATCTGGAATAAGGGGGCATCTAGGTGCAGTAGATAGAGCACAGGCCCTGAGTTCAAATGTGACCTCACTTAATAATTACCTAGCTGTGTGGCCTTGGGCAAGTCACTTAACACCATTGCCTTGCAAAAACCTTAAAAAAAGATCTGAAATAAGAGGGGACGTGACCAATTGGGAAAAAATATTTGGGGTCAAACAGCTGATAAAGGTTTGATATACAATGAAATGATAGGAATAAACTTCAAGATAATTACACCCTATTAACAACCACATGAAAGAATGCTCCAAATCACAAATAAACAGAGCTAGGTGGCACAGTAGATAGAGCACTGACCTGAGTTCAAATCTGACCTTAGACACTTACTTAAATCCCATTTCCTTAAATAAATAAAATTCAAAAAACCCCCACAAATAATGAGAGATGCCGTGCAACCACAATAACAACAACAAAAACTTTGACATTTAGCCCCATCCCCAGAAAATTGGCAAAGATGACAAAAGAGGGGAATAGTCAAGGGAAGGGTTGTGAAAAGCAAGCATGTCAATGCATTGTGACTAGAGTAATAAATTGGTACAAACACTTTGGAAAACTATTTGAAATTATGTAAATTCAATAATTAAAAATCTATACCCTTTCACCAGAGATTCCATTGCTAGGAACCCTATGGAAGAACTGAACTAAACAAATTATCATTTATGAACATAACAATACTGTGTTATAAGAAACATGATGAATGTCAACAAGTTTGGAAAGACTTATACAACCTGATGTAAAGTGAAATAAGCAGTCAAGAAGACAATGTTCAAAAGAAGTACCAAAAATGTGAATTAAAAGAACCATTACCACAAACAAATGAAACTGAATGTGTCAAAATTATGAAGAACAAACTTGACTCCAAAGAAGAAATATGTAAGACATTTCCCTACCTGCTTTCATAAAAGTTGGGATCCACACACATAGAAGAAACAAGTCATTTTTTCTATGTTGATCAAATTTGCTGAATAACATACTCCACTTCTCCCCTCCCCCTCCTTTTCCTCTTTAAAAATTCTTTTGCTCTCTAGGAGACAAAGAGAAGAAATATATGGAGGAAAGTAGGAAATGTAAAACAAAAGAGAAAAATCTATTTTTTTTTAGGTTTTTGCAAGACAAATGGGGTTAAGTGGCTTGTCCAAGGCCACACAGCTAGGTAATTATTAAGTGTCTGAGACCAGATTTGAACCCAGGTACTCCTGACTCCAGGGCCAGTGCTTTATCCACTGTACCACCTAGCCTCCCCTAAAATCTATTTTTTTAGAAAGAAGTCTACTACTCAATTTAGTTATTCTTCAGTTCTTGACCTAAGATGATGCCCAGAAAACCCTAAATCAGGGTCCTTAAGCTTTTTTATGTCTGATTAAGTCTATGGAACCCTTCTCAGAATCATATATAGAAAAGAAAATACCTAAGATTGTAAAAAATACTGCTTAAACTGAAATAATTACGCGCGTGTGTGTGTGTGTGTGTGTGTGTGTGTGTGTGTACAAACCTACAATATAAATGTTTATATATAAACCAATTATACACATACATACCTAGATATATAAATTTCAAGGACTTCTGATTAACAATTCCTACCTATAAATGTTAGATACATATTCTGCTCATTTATGTATTTTTTTTTTGGCAAGGCAATGGGATTAAATGACTTGCCCAAAGTCACACACCTAGGTAATTATTAAGTGTCTGAGCCTGGATTTGAACTCAGGTCCTCCCGACTCCAGGCCAGTGCTCTATCCACTGCACCACCTAGCTGTCCTTCATTTATGTATTCTTTAAAAAACTCTACTAGCAACTTAAACTGAGTAAGAAGACACTTTTTTGGGTGAAAGAACCATAATTTTTTAGCTCTCATGATAGTTTCAAGATCTAGCAATTGAAGGAAAAGAGAAAAAGAACTTAGAAAGTGATGAGTTGCCCACAAAGGTCCCTTAAGAGAATCATAAAGGGATAGTTTCAGGCACTTCTGAAAAGAATTAGGTCTTTCTTTTGGCAATGTCTGGGGCCTTTTCTGCCCCATATATTATTCTTCCCAACTAAATACAACTTCCCACTAAAGACAGCTTCCTTGTCTCCTTTAGTGGATGGGAGAATAGGCATTCATTCCATGCTCATGGAAGGGAAAACCCAAGCAAAAATTCAGAAGCACATTGTATATACCTCTATGTTGGGAACCCAAAGCAGACCTTGGTGAACTAACTCTAAGATTGGTTTTACCTTCAGTGTCCTCACAATAGCAGAACCATGGTAATGTCCTTCCCAATATCCTTACCAGTTCATCAATCCCTGAGAAGGTGTGGTTGGCATTATCCAAGGAATAGATCAATTGGTATACCCCATCATTGGTCTCGCTGTTTCCATAGAAACCAACTCCCACTGCAGCACTAGGAATAAGAACCAAAATAAAAGTTAGAGGTAAGGGGAAAGAGGGTGGAAAGAAGAGAAACTGATTCTGGTATTGACTAGAGTGCCTATCCCTTCTACTTTGTTCCCAGGATAGCTAAGAGAAGGCTAGCAAGAATTTATGTGCAAACAACTATTTTTCATCCCAGTAAACTTTCTATATTAGACATTTTCATTTCCTCCTTTTGCATAGGTCTTTAAAAATAAATAGACTTTCATTAGGGAGTTCCCAAGAAGTCACAAGAATTTCTTTTCATGCCTCTCTCTCATTGGGATTATTCTCAATTATAAAGTCATCATTTCACCTTTTAAGATTCCCATGCCTACCAGCCCATATTCCCCACTGATCAAAATTTTGATATATTTCAGAGTTGAAAGACACTTTAAAGTTTGATTCACAATGCAGCAGCTCTCTCTACAACCCCTAGAAGGGCAGTCAACTTTTGCTTGAATACTGTGAGTGATGAAGAATTTCATAGGCCAGTACCTTGTTGGGCAAGGTCTGTTAGAATGGCGTCTTTGCACTGAGCTGTAAGTTCCATGCTTCCACTCAGTTTCTAATTCTGCGTTCTAAGGCTAAGAAAAATTAAGTCCAATCTCTTTTTTAGATGGCAGCCTTTGAGTATATGAAGACAGATCCCACTAAATCTTATGTAATGGTGAGACAGAGTACTTTCCCTCCAGCTGTTTCCTCAAATGTAAAATGCTGAGATTAGACTGGAATCATCTCAAAGGACCCTTTTAATTGTGGAGTTGGGATTGAAATCCAGGTCACCTAATTCCTAGTCCAACATTCTTTTTGCTCTACCAAGGTACATATTTTTTGTTTTTTGTTTTTTATGTTTTTGCAAGGCAAATGGGGTTAAGTGGCTTGCCCAAGGCCACACAGCTAGGTAATTATTAAGTGTCTGAGACTGGATTTGAACCCAGGTACTCCTGACTCCAGGGCCGGTGCCCACTGCGCCACCTAGCCACCCTCCCCCCAAGGTACTTTCTTGATGCTTATCAACAAAGGGCACAGTTAATAGAGTGATGGACTTGGAATAAGAAAGACCTGAAGGGCAGCTAGAGAAGCAGTGGACAGAGCACTGGTCCTGGAGTCAGGAGGATCTGAGTTCAAATCCAGCCCCATACACTTAATAATTATCTAGCTATGTGACCTTGGGCAAGTCACTTAACCCCATTGCCTTGCAAAAAAAAAAGCAAAAGAAAGACCTAAGTTCAAATTTTACTTCAGACACTATATGGTTCTGATCAAGTCATTTAACTTTATTTTGCCTCAATTTCCTCTTTTGTAAAATGAAGATAATAATAGCAGCTTATCTCCTAGCAGTGCTATGAGGCTCAAATAAAATGATTTGTAAAACAGTTTGGAAACCTTAATGCACAAATCAGTGCTAGTTATTATTATTGTTAAAGAGAATATTTCCTGATATTAAAGTTTAAAGGCAGCAGATGCTCTTAAAAGGAATTAAATTTATAAATGATGATCCCACTTACTATTATTAGCAAATATGAGGTCCTTTATTAACCTTTTGGAAAAATCCTCTGCAAATGCTAACTGACCCACAAAGAAGTCACAGATGCAGACGGGCTTCCTTCTAACCAACAGTGAAAGGGATAGGGAGACGGTACTCAACATTAAAATCTCAAATTTCTATTCTTTCATCCAAAGCATCTTGAAAGAACTGACTAATGCATTAAAAGGTATTGATCCACTCTGAAGATGGAATTGTTTCTGGGCTAGAATTGACTTTGTCCTGATCCCACTGTCCAAGAACAGCATTCAGAAGGAAGAAAAGAGAATGTGTAGGGGCAAAGGTCAGAAAAGCATCTAACCCTGGGACAGCTGCCCAGTGAAGACTATGTTCAGTGTGGTGCCAAACTGATTATTTAGGGAACCTTTGCTGGTGATTTTTGCTTAGGGTTGACAAAACCCAAGCCAGTTGCGGAATGAGCCATCCTTCCTGATTAATGAAGGTCAGTCTTCAATTCTATTCCCAGCTGACTTTCCTGGCTTTGTTCTTTATTGAATTTCTAGATTTTAACACTACTCCTCAGCTGTAAACTTAGCCTGAAACTTTCTTCCTCATCCTAGAACATTCATCTTTTTCCCTTGGGGCATTCTCAATCCAAAACATTCCTCTACTATGTAAGCCTTACCACATGTGAGTCCCATTGGTGAGCTCCTCCTGGGACCTTCACTTTTGGAAGGGATCCTGGTTGACCAATCTTCAATCCTCTCCCAGATGCTTTCTTGTCTTTACCATCAAACTTTGGGGTTTCCTTATTCCCACCCCACTCCCTTTTCTACTCCCTTTAGTGACTTGCCTTCTTCTATTAAAATGTAATCTCCTTGAAGGCAGGGAGTAGTTTTCTTTTCTCTCACATTTGTATCTGGTATAAGGTATGCATTTAACAAATGTTTGTTATCTGATTACTAAAGTCATCTTGGGTAGCTGTGGATATTGTCTTTTGAGGTAAGTCCAACTTTTTATGATACCATCTGGAATTTTCTTGGCAGAGATACTGGAGCAGTATCTTTTTCCAGCTCATTTGACAGATAAGGAAATTGAGGTTAAATGACTTATCCAGGGTCACACAGTATCTGAGGCTAGCTTTGAACTCACAAAGATGAGTCTTTCCAATTCCAGACCAAACTCCATCCACCATGCCACTTAATAGTGTTTGTTGCCTGATTTCTAAAGTCATCTAATCATGTCTATGTAATTCATTTCCCCAAGATTTTTATCATTTGATAGAAAAGGGTTGAGGTTTTGTTTGCTTTTTTAAGGAAGGAAAAATGCTTCTGTGTTCATATTGAAATAGTCCAGTCATGACCAGGTAGCACTTGGCCTGGAGTCAGGAAGACTTCTCCCTGAGTTCAAGTCCAGCCTCAGACATTAACTATGTGACCTTGAGCAAGTCACTTCACTGTGTTTGTCTCAGTTTCCTCAACTGTTAAATGAAATTGAGAAGGAAACGGCAAACCATTCCAGGATCTTTGCCAAGCAAGCCCCAAATGGAGTCATAAAAGAGTCAGACATAACTAAACAATAACAACAAATTCAGTCATGAGGGGATCCTGGCAGTAGGATTGGGTGAGGAGAGCTTCCTCAGAGGCATGACTTTATGACTCAGATGGCTCCAAACCAAAAACTCAATTTAACAGAAGGGTATTGTCTAAGACCAAGGCACTGCTGGCCCACTAAGAGAACCTGCTGGCCCTCAGGGGCCTTTCCCCACCCCTACCCTTCCAGGTCAGGAAACTCACCAGCAGATGAGTCCAGCTACCACAGAAGTCCAAGTGATACAGGAAGATTTAGGCTGCTTGGTCTGTACCTCCTCATCTTGGTTGCAGCAGCATAAGCAAATCAGATAGACTGTGATGAAGATCAAGTTCAGGCCCAAGCAGATGCCAGCCACAAGACCCAGTAACAGTAGGGACTGAAAAAGAATCACAATGTTTTAGAGAGGGACATCAAGGCTTTAAAATGGTTGCCCCTCAGGTAGGCAGGTGATGTGGTTATTATTATTATGTTCATTTTACAGGAGAAAACAAGATTTAAAGAAGATAGTGGAGAGTCTGTGTGTGTGTGTGTGTGTGTGTGTGTGTGTGTGTGTGTGTGTGTATGTATCTTAATTGGGGATCCATGAGTTAATTGATAACTACTCAATTCAATTGATTTCCTTTGTAATTCTACATATTTTGTCATATGCATTGATTATTTCCAGTTTATCTGTGCACGGTTGTTTACATGTTGTCCCTTCCTTGAGAGCATGGACTGTCTTGTACCTCAACTGTTTAGAAACTGGCACTCAGTAGGCACTTAATAAATGTATTGTTGATGTTGGAAGGAAATGGACTTCAGGAAATAGACCTTAAAGATAGGATCTATGTTTTTTTTGTTTGCTTTGGGTTTTTGAGGGGGGCAAGGTAATGGAGTTAGGTGATTTACCCAAGGTCACACAGCTAGCTTATTAAGTGTCTGAGGCTAGATTTGAACTTAGGTCTTCCTAACTCTAGGGCCAATACTCTATCCACTGAGCCACCTAGCTGCCCATAGAAGTTGTTTTTTAATGAAGAATTCATCAATCTCTGACTCAGGGAGATAAGGTTTAAATTTTAATTCACAGGCTTCTGCAAAAAGTTCACAGGTTATTACAGAAAGTTCATAGGTTAAGTTCTTTGGAGAAGCAGCAAGGTAATGAACTTCTTAAAGGACAGGCTGATTAGCAGAAGTTGAGGTTAAAAAGGTTAAAGCCCTTAAAAGGGAAGGAAGGAAGGAAAGAAGCTTAGATTAACCTATATTCAACAGCATGGAGCTGGGACCACATTGGTGGTTACAAGCTGGGAAAGAAGTCAAGTGAAAAGGGAAAAGAACAGAAGCTTAGATCTACATAGAGCCAGTCACCTGGAGCTGGAGCCATATTGTTTCATCAGCATGGCTAGATCAAGTGGATCTAGCTTAGAAAAGAGGGTAGCAGCAAATGAAGAGCTCCCAGCAGCAAATTTTTGTTTAAATGCATTTCTGTGGTGATTCCCCCTTGTGCTGCAGGTATTCTCTATTGTGCATGCCACAAGGAAGGTTACCAAGGAGTGACTAAGATAGAATCAAATTCTTCAATAGGCCATGAGTTTTCTTTAACACCATTTTATGGGGTGACTAGGTGGTGCAGTGGATAGAGTACCAGCCCTGGAGTCAGTAGTACCTGAGTTTAAGTCTGACCTCAACAGACACTTAATAATTACCTAGCTATGTGGCCTTGGGCAAGCCACTTAACCTCATTGCCTTGCAAAAACTAAAAAAACAAAAAAAAACAAAAAAAACCCCACACCATTTTATATTAAATTTTTAAGGAGAATTTAAGGAATGAAGAAAATAAAGGATGGCTTAAGGGATACTGTAGCTAGCAAAGAGGGTGGAGTTTATATTCTAATGAGGGAGACAGTATGCAAATAACTAGACAATTATAAGATACATATGGCCAAGGTCAAAGTCAGAACTCAAACCCTGGTCTTCTGACTTCCCAAACTAGAGTTGTTTCCACTGTGTGTGTGTGTGTGTGTGTGTGTGTGCGTGTATGTGTGTGCGTGTGTGTATCTATCTCTCTTTATATCTATCTCTTTATCTCTCTATCTAGATATATGGCCAAGGTCAAAGCCAGAATTCAAACCCAGGTTTTTTTGGACTTCCCAAACTAGAGTTCTTTCCACTAGGACTAGAGTTAAAGAAGGGAACAAGTATTTATTAAGAGTCTATTATGGGAGGGGCGGCTAGGTGGCATAGTGAATGGAGCACTGGCCTTGGAGTCAGGAGTACCTGGGTTCAAATCTGGTCTCAGACACTTAATAATTACCTAGCTGTGTGGCCTTGGGCAAACCACTTAACCTCATTGCCTTGCAAAAATAACACCTTAAAAAAAGTCTATTATGAAAAAAAGAGTCTGTTATGAGGGACAGTTAGGTAGTGCAGTAGATGAAGCACCAGCTGGAGTCAGGAGGACCTGGGTTCAAATCCAACCTCAGACACTTGATACTTGCTGAGTGACAACCTTGGGCAGGTCACTTAACTCCATTGTCTCATAAAAACAAAAAAATAAAGAAATGTCTATTATGTGAGGGCAACTAGGCAGCATAGTGGATAGAGCAATGGTCCTGGAATTAGGACAAACTGAGTTCAATTACCTTGCAAAAATAACCCAAAACAAAAAGAGTCTATTCTGTGCTGACCACTGTACTATGTGCTCTATAAAAAACTATCTCATTTAGTCCAGGAAACACCAGGGTCCTTTTGTCCCTGGAAGAGGTGAAGACAAGAGGGAAGCCAAACTGTTAATATATATGTGACACATTTATTGAATACCTACTGTATACTGAGCATTGTGCTATGCACTGAGGTTGATATGTGTGTGTATATATGCATATGTATATATAAAACCAAATATGATGATCTCTTCCTCTTAGGAATTTATGGTATATAGCTGAGGAAAGCAGATTCAGACAGGAAACATTTAAGTCACAATACTTAGTCACTGTATGTGTGATACAGACGGACAAGTGATAAAGGAGTTTGGAGAACAGGAAAATCAATATGAGCTGGAACAATTAGAGGTCTCCTGGAGGAAGCAGGTAATGAGCTGGTGCTTGAATGAGTGATCATTGGATAAGAGGAGGGGAGGGTTATCTCTTCTTTCAAATAATCTAGTCATTTATTAAACACACACATCTTATCCTATTACCTAAAATTCTTTGGTGATGGACTGGCACAGAAAGAACAGAAGGCAGTTTTTGATTCATGGGGTTCGTGGCCCAGCTGAGAGATCTGGAGCAGCATCATAGCATGTAATTCAATAAGCATTTATTAAGTGATTGCTATGTACTTGATACTATGGGTATGCAATGGGGATGCAGAAACCTTCCAGTCTAACTCCATTTTATGGAGGAGGAAACTGAGGTCCAAGGAAAGGAAGTGACTTGCTTTTCAAAAATGTTTTATTTTTTTTTAACAACTCTAATATTTTATTTTTTCTCCAATTACATGTAAAAACAATTTTTATCATTCATTTAAAGAAAATTTTGAGGTGCAAATTCTCTTCCTTTCTTCTCAAACTTCATTGAAAAGGAAAGTTGGGGTACCTAATAGCACAATGGATAGAGCACTGGCCCTGGAGTCCAGAGAAGGAAAGTAGTTTGATATAGGAAATCCATTTGTACAGTCATGCAAAATATATTTTCATATTAGTCATATTGTGAAAGAAAACAAACAAAAAAACAAACACAGAAAAATAAAGTTAAAAAGGTACATATGTGGCGATCTGCATTCAAACTCCATTAGTTCTTTCCCTGGAAGTGATACCATCTTTCATCATGAGTTTTTTGGAATTGTCTCCGATCACTGTACTGAGAATAGATCATTCATTCATAATCGGATCATTATACAATATTGTTGTTACTTGTACATTCTGCTCATTTCACTTTGCATCAGTCCTTGGAGTTGTTAGCTTCTACTTGCCCAGTTCTAATTATTTTTTCTAATTCTAATTTTTAAGAAATTATTTTCTTCAGTGAATTCATGTATAACTTTTTCCATTTGGGAAAGTTTGCTTTTCAAAGTATTCTTCTCTTTATTGGATTTTCATGTCTCATTTGTCATTTAGCCTATTCTGTTTTTCTTCAAAGATGCTATTTTCCCTCAGTATTTTTTGGTGTGTTCTCCTTTACAATTAAATTGACTGTTTTTTTCATGATTTTCTTGCATTACTCTCATTTCTTTTCCCAAATTTCATTTTTAAAATTATTTTCTTTCTTCCTTCCTTCCTTCCTTCCTTCCTTCCTTCCTTCCTCCTTCCTTTCTTTCTTTCGGTTTTTGCAAGGCAAATGGGGTTAAGTGGCTTGCCTAAGGCCACAAAGCTGGGTAGTTGTTAGTGTCTGAGGTCGGATTTGAACTCAGGTACTCCTGACTTCAGGGCCGGTGCTCTATCCACTGCGCCACCTAGCTGCCCTTAAAATTCTATTTAAGCTCTTCCAGGAATTCCTTTTGAACCTGAGATAAATTTAAATTTTTTCTTTGAGAAAACATTGTTTTCTTCTGAGTTTGTTTTGATCTTCTTTGTCTTCTTGTTAACATTATATGAGCAGATTCTTTTCCAAATTATTTCTTCAATTTTAACTTTATGTTAAAGTTGAGCTCTCCTCCTGGGGTGGAGGGGGTTCTGCCCCAAGCTACTGTTTTTAGAGCTAGTTTTGGGATCTGTAAGCTTTTTTTTTTCCCCCAAAAGTGGCAAGATCTAAGGAGGGGATGTCTTCATTGCTCTCCTGGTCTGTGCTCTGGGCTGTGAGGGACCACAAGCACTCTTCCACCCTGGACTCATGACTAAAGTCCATGCTCCTTCTAGTACTCTTCCTTACTCCTGGGACTGCTCTCAGATTCCAGGTATAAGTAATGTAATAGAATTTGGCTCTCAATGCCAGCAATGAGTCTCCTGTAATCTCTTTCTGACCAGTTGTCTGACTCACTGACTATGGGCTGATAGCTCCAGAAGCCAATTCATTCAACTTATCAAGGTGTTCTGCCGGCTTGCTGGGGCTTTGCTTGTACTCCACTCTTATGCCAGTGAGACAGACCTTTCCTGCTGACCTTCTAAGTTGTCTTGGACTTGAAAATTGTTTTACATGTCCTTGATGTTGGTTTTGTCAAATTTTTTTTAAAAGCTGTTTGGAGCAGAATTTGGGAGAGATCAGGCGACTTTCATTATCTTGGCTTACCCTGGCTCTGATACTGCCTTACTTAAAGTGAAGCCATATAGCTCACTAGTGGCAGAGTAAGAACTAACATTTTAAGTGTCCTGATTTCTACTGTTATGATGTCAATTTTTTAAAAAAAATTATTTTTAATTCATGGAACAAAGCAAGCAATTGTATAATACAATACAATTAAAAATATAATTGCACATGAAACTGCAAATCTACCTTGTATAACTTGCTATGCCCTCCAAATAAACAACAGTTATCATGTGAATTTCTTTTTATTCTTCCTTCATCCTCCTCCTACTCTAGAGGGGGAAACAAACATATATAAATACATAAAATTATTCTATACATATGTCTATTCATCAGTTCTTTCAGTCTTTCTTCATGTCCTTTAACTTTAATTTATTTATAGTTTGTTTTACATTCATCTAATTTATAATTTGTATATTTGTTATATATTCATGATTTAATCGTCAAAATGATTTAGTTACTCAAAGTTGTCCTTAAAACAACTCTGCTGTTACTGTATACAATGTTCTTTTGGTTCAACTCACTTCACTGAACTTCATCATACCTAAAGAGATAGTTCTTATATGACATGCAAAAACCTATAAGCCAGTGAAGTCACCAAGAAGGAAGAGCAGAAAATATCAACAGTTAAATACATAGGAGGCATGACCTGATTATTACAGCAACAGATCACTTCCTCTGGCTTGCTCAATACCCAAATAATCTATCTAGGGTTAATATTACTATGATGAGGACCCTTGAATAAGTTCTCTTCCTTGTAACTACCCCCAGCCATTTCCAATCCCTAACACTACCAGATGGACACCATCTGGCATCAGGTTTAAGTACCTGCCAGCCAAAACTGGGCTAGTCTCCAACTGGCCACTTGGACCTGGCAGTTCACCATATGCCCAACGATATTCCTCGGTCCAAAAACACCTGCAGCCTTCCATTTTGTGACTTGAACTAGTCCAGCTTCAGGGTAGAATGTACACGGGGGAAAGGCAGATCAGAAGCAGCTCAATAAGCCAATAGTATATAATGCATTTCTATCATAGGTATATTTTGCTCATTGGGAATTATATTGTTGAGGACAGATAAAGAAAGATAACTTCCTTATTCTCAGTGACCTCTCGTGATCTCTCAGTTTAATGGGAAAGGAAGTTGGGCACAGTAATGGGAAAAAACAACAACACTAAAATACAAATAACAGAAATATAGGTCAGCTTTTCTGCATTCTAAATGAAACTCCTCATTCAAGGCATCCCCAACAACAAGGAAACCACTGCAATCTCTCTATCCCTATCCTTCCTTCTAAATCTAAATCTTATCTTCTCATTCCCAACTTTGAGGCTGCTGTTACTCTTTGGAAATATTTTTAGTAGAATAGCTGGATGACAATCCTGTTGGTTTGTCCTCATTCACACCCTGGGCTGACTAAGGAGTAGTAGAATAAATGAGAGAAAATGCTGGGATATCCTTTTGGAATCTCTTGGAGGAAAGAAAGGGGAAAGGATTAGAAGAAGTAAAGGAATGTGCTGGGGAGAGGGAGAGGTGGAGATGCCATAGATGGTGTCCAGAAGGCAAATGTAATATGGAATTATTAGAGGAGGTAGTAGTCCCCAACTTCAGTTATAACATATTCTATTCTCCAGTTCCCCAAAGTAGAAAATTAGGTCTTGGAGTAAGGGGGAAGGAGAAACAAATTTAGGAAGACTTACAAACTGCTGACATCTTTATTATGTAGGAGAGATGAGAGACCAATATGTGCCACTAAACCTCCACTAATTGGTAAGTCCTAGGCCTTAGAGATAGTCAGGCAACAAATATCTATTAAACATTATTTGCCAGGCTTTATATAAAGGAAGGCAAAAAACCATGATCCCTGCCCTCAGAGAAGACACATTCTAATGGGGAAGACAACACGTAAATGACTATTTTGGTTGTCATTTCAGTCATGTCTGACTCTTCATGACTCCATTTGAGGTTTTCTTGGTAAAGATACTGGAGAGGTTTGGCATTTCCTTTCCCTGTTCATTCTACAGATGAGGAAACTGAGTTAAACAGGGGGAAGTGACTTACTGAGGATCCCACAGCAAGTAAGACCAGATTTGAACTCAGGAAAATGAATCCTTCTGATCCACTGCACTACCAACCTGCCCTACAAATGATGGGTGCATATAAGATACAGCTATAAATACATCTTCCCACCCCTTAGGTGGAAGAGAATCTGTGAGGTGAAGGTAAATCATTAGTAGCCAGGGAGACTGGGAAAGAGACACTTGAGTTGAGGTTTGAAGAAAGCTAAAAGTAGAAGCTGAGGTAACAGAGCATTCCAGGTGAGGCGGGCAGTCAGCTGGCCTGTCAGAACCATAACTGTCTGACAGTAGACTTCTCTTGGCTTAAGGTCAGACATGAGAGGACACAACTGGCCATGTTCCATGTCCAACCCCAGCATTTGCTTCAGAGAAAGGAAAAAAAATGTCAAATCCTTTCTCCAAATTCAATATTCCATTTCTCTTAGGAACTTAGGTACTTATGATGTGACTTCTGAATCTGTTACTAGCCATCCCTTGTTTGAGGCAAAGACTATAGGAACAGAAGAGCAAAAGCCTTCCCTGCAGAGACCTACTCTGTCAGGAAAGGAGGGCTCTTCTGACCCTCTCCCCTAATTCTTCCCAGAGAGGCAGTTCACTCTAGAGTTCACTCCCAGGGCTCTAATTTTCCAGAGGTGGAAGGTACTTTAGACTTTTGGCTCAATACCCTTAGCACACAGATGGAAAAGTCAGTCCAGTAAGGGGAAATGATTTGACCAGGCTGGCTAGAGGAAAAGGTGGGCTGTGAACATTGTTCTATGGGAAACCACTGAACTGCTGGAGACATCAGAAGAGCTGATGGGGGTGGGAAGGGGAAGAGAAGGGACTCTTAAAAATGGTAAAATGAATCTGCCACCGTGGCTCTGACAAGACAAGCCCTCTTGTTCTTTTAGGGAAGAGGACTGAATTATATATCTCATGGGGATGGAAGGGATTTCAGGAGCATTTCACTTTCTTCTATAGCATTCCTCTAACATAAGATGCAATGGGATGACACCCTTCTGTCACACACTCCCAAGTTCATCAGTTTACAGACTGGCTGTAGACAGGTAACTGAAAATGCAATCCACAATCAGGAAACACTCTGAAGTCTGTTGTTAGGACTTTTTCACCTCAAAATCCCTCTTCCATGGGACATGTAAGCAGCACAGGAAAGGGAGAGAGAGACTGGCATGGAAGGGGAGGTCTCTGAATAGGAAAGGAGCACTTGAGAAACCTTCTTTTCCTAGGTCATGTCATTTGCCTTTCAGGCATAGGCAACTATCTTTGTGCTTTTAATTAACGTAACGAGAGAGAGAGAGAGAGAGAGAGAGAGAGAGAGAGAGATTGTGTTTTCAGTGGTGCAGAAGGGGACCACACACTCCAAGAGCTCTATTCTTCTGCTGCTACACCCTGGCAGATTGATATTTAACTATCTCTCCTCCAGCTGTCAGGATATGATGGCTTCCTGCCAGTGCCCCAGAAGCAGAGCATGGTAGATCCATAGAATCTTAGCTAACTTAGCTAACAACCCACACCACTCATTTTATTGAAGGAAAAAAATTGAATTTAAAGACATAAAGTGACTTGCTTAAGGTCACATAACTTATTATTAGGTAAAGGACAGCAGTGAGTTAAGAACACAAGTATCCTGTAGGCTTCCTACATGTTTCCGCTGTATAGCCACTTAGTCACAGATCTGTAAGACTCTTATCATTTCATGGACCTTCACTAATAATAACCAGCATTTATATAGCTCTTTAAAATTTGCAAAGCTCTTAAAATTTTATATATATATATATGTATATATATACATATATATATATATATATATAATTTTATCACACTTGATTCTCAAAGCCTTGAGAAATAAGAGTTATTGTTATTTTCCTGTTACTTTTTGTTTTGTTTTGTTTTTGGAGGCAATTGGAAATATATGACTTGCCAAAGATCACACAGCTAGTAAATATCTGGGTCTGGATTTGAACTCAGGACAGAAAGGTGAGAACAATCTATCTCCATTGTCACCTAGTTAGCACAATATGTTATTGTTATTAACTCCAAGGCCAGTGCTCTATCCACTGCGCCACCTAGCAGCCCTTCAAATGACTTTCAAGGGTCATAAAGCTAGTCAGTATCTGTGAAAGGATTTGAATTATGGTCTAAGTTCAACACTATCCACTGTGCCAACTATTTTCCAATACTCTATCCACTATACCACATTAGCTCCATACACATATCTAACACTATGCACCAAATCCCTAAAACCCCCATCTCAAATACAGTCTTAGCCCTTTATTCATCAATTAAAAAAAAAGTTTTGGTTTTTTTCATTTAAAATTTTTTTTAAACAAAGAAACCCAGATTTGGAAACATTTCTCTCTAATGGAATACTTAAGAACAAATGAGCTCTTAAGAGAATCAGTTCTGATCAAGGCACCACTCTGATCATAGGCTCCTTTTCTTCACAGGGGACAGAATAGCCTGAACCTAAGACACCTCACAATGGCCCCGCCTCTGGGAGTTTAGCCTGGAGGCTAAGGGAGGTGACCTCTCAAAATCTCCTTGGGAGGGCTTGCAGAAAGAGAGATGCCCAAGACAGTAATGACCCCTGTTGGTGTTCCTTGGCCTTTGGTTCCTGAAGGGTTGACTTGCTTTTTCTGGCCCAGAGAGAGAGCTCAGTGTGACAGTCTAGTGACTATGACCTCATGCTGGGGATGAATGCCATTTCCTTATCATGATTCCAGGCCTTTTCTGATCTCAGCTCTGCTGGGCATGGGGCCCAAGGAAGATGCCTTGTCCTTCAGATAATCAGTAGCATGGTACAATGTGGTGATCTGGAGGACTGACTTCAAATTCTGGGTCCCAGACACTTATAACTGTTGTAACTGCTTTTCTGAACCTCAGTAAAACAAGGGGGGAATTATATGATCCTTCTAGGTCTAAACCTAGGATCCAATACTCTATGACTTGTCAACAAATGGGTTGCTCAATTCTGATTCCCTCTGATCCCTTTTTGGATCTTGGAAGGGGGCCAGTGGGTGGTAGTAATTATATACTAGGTTCAGATTTCTGCTTTTGAATAATGTCAGCCAGTAAATGTGGGAGACAAAACTTTCTCTGCCATGTCCTAAAGAAATAGCTGGCTCATGAAATATGAGTAAGGCAGGAGACTGGCCTTGGGATTCTGAAGGAATCTTGTAGCTATAGCTTCCACCATCCTTCCTCCTCTGAAGCACTCTTATGTACATCCATACTCTATTTTGAGTGCCTAGGTGTCACAGTGGGCAGAGCACAGGGCCTGGAGTCAAAAGACCTAAGGTCAAATTCAATTCAGACCCTTCCTGGCTATGTGATCTTGGGTAAATCACTTAACCCTGTTTGCCTCAGTGAGCCTGAGAGCAAATGGCAAACCACTCCTGTATCTTTGACAAGAAAACCCCAAATGGGAGCATAAAGAGTCAGATAAAACTGAAAGGAATGAACAATCAAATACTCTGGTTCGTATTATTACAAGGTATATAGGTAGTTGTTTTTAAATACTAAATTTAGATTCAGGAGATCTAGTCTTGGGAAAAAAAAGCTTTGTGACCACATTTTTCTCCAGGTATCAGTTTCCCTATTTATAAATTGTAAAATAATATCTGACCTACTATCCCACAAAAGCTTTGCAAACTTCAAAATTCTATATAAAGTGAGTTAATACATATCTTTTCACTCTTTGAAGGAAGGGTCAAATGTCTTTATATCCTCCTACAGTGGCCTCAGATATGGTGGTCATTTCAATAAAAGAAAAGTAGATGGGGGTAGCTAGGTGGCACAGTGGATAAAGCACTAGCCCTGGAGTCAGGAGTACTTGAGTTCAAATCAGTACAGTTCAAATCCAGCCTTAGACACTTAATAATTACCTAGTTGTGTGACCTCAGGCAAGTCACTTAACCCCATTGCCTTGCCAAAAAAAAAACAAACCTAAAAAAAAGTAGATCATTGGACTTGAAATCAGGACCACCAAATTGTGACTTAGACACTCACCATGTGGCCCTGCTCAAATCTCTTAAATTTCCATGTCTCAGTTTCCTGATCTGTAAAATTGACAAGAGGGTCAGATTTGATGACTCCCAAGGTCCCTTCTAGTTCTAAAATCTATATTTCTTTGAAGTGAGATGGGAGTCAGAAGGACCTTGAATCCACCTCTGCCACATACTGGCTCTGTGATTCTGTGCTCTAGCAATTTTCTAAGATAAGAGATTAACTTTTTTGAGTGTTTTGGACTTGTCTGGCACTCTAGGGATATCAAGAAGCACCTTTTCTGAATAATGTTTTTAAATGCATAAAACACAGAAGATTACAAAGATAACTCATTATTAGGTCCCAAAATATGTTTTCTTTTTTGGCAATTGGGATAAGAGACTTGGCCAGAGTCATTCAGCTAGTAAGTATCTGGGGTCACATTTGAACTCAGGTCCCCCTGACTCCAGGACCAGTGTTCTATACACTATGACATCTAGCTGCTCCACATATATACAAATACATACATACAAATATACATTTATATATATGTATACACAAAAATATATCAAAAATATATATGTATGTACTCATACACATATAAATTTCTCCTTCCCCCAAAATAAGTTTAAAATTGTACAAAGATTTTTAGGACACCTAAAAGACAGCTTCGAGGTTTACAATATGCTTTGCAAATATTAACTTCATTTGACCTAACAACTACCCTAGGAAGTAGGTGCTATAATATCTCCATTTTACACATGAGAAAACTAAGACTGAGGGAACTTAAATGACTTGTCCAGGGTCTCACTCAGTTTGCAAGTGTCTGAGGCAGGATTTGAACTCAAACCTTCCTTGATTCCTTGTTCTGGATTCTAGACATGTGACACCTAGCTGCCTCTATATTTCCATTAGCCATTCCCTACTAGTATCTACTTGAAAACTTCTTGAAAAAAGGAGAACAGGAAATCTTCACAGTGGAAAGAGAACAAATTCTGAAGCCATGGCATATCCTGGGTTCAAGTGTTGCCTCTGCTACTACTGACTTGCATACCCTTGGTTAAATAATCAACCCTCTGAGGGTTCAGTTTCCAAAACAAGTTTGACAAGATTTGACAAGATGATTTCTGAGATCCTTCACCGCTAGACCTCTGATCCTATATCCTGTCCTGACAAATTGGACCAAATCATTCCACTCTCACCAGTAGGGGGATTTGCTAACCATCAATTATTAGCAATCTAAGATAGGAATACCTGAAAACTACAGTTCTTCTCTCCTGTTGTTATTTCAGTCACATCTGATTTTTCATGACCCCATTTGGGGTTTTCTTGGCAGAGACACTGGAGTGGTTTGCCTTTGCAGCTCATTTTATAGGTGAGGAAAGTGAGGTAACCAGAGTTAAGTGACTTGCCCAGGGTCACACAGCTAGGGAGTGGCTGAGGTCACATTTAAACTCAGGTCTTTCCTGACTCTAGGGGAAGCATCTTATCCATTGTACCATCTAACTGTCTTCTCTCCTAGTTTACTGCTATTGAGCCACATGATCCTCAGGAGGCTCTGGGCTAGAAGGGACAGGCTATCCCAAGTTTCACAATGGCACTGGTAGCCAAAGATTGTGCTCCTGATATGGTCAAAATTTTTACAGCTTCTGTGTATGTCTATGTATCAAAGGATAGGAGGAAAGATAGAGAAGGGGAGAGGGGAGGGCTGAAGAAGGATGAACAGACTAAACCTGTAGTGGATTCTTACTACATCATGGGGTAGCTAAGTGGTACAGAGGATAGAGCACTGACCCTGGAGCCAGGAACACCTGTGTTCAAATCCAGTCTCAGACATTTAATACTTACTTAGTTGTGTGACCTTGGGCAAATCATTTAACCCCATTGCCTTGGAAAAAACCAAAAACCAAACGAAACAAATAGAATTATCCAAATACCAAACAAAAACGTGTAGGAGGAGATCCAATTCAATGGAGGAATATGGGAAGACAGAGGGGTAAAGGTAAGGGGGGCTTGACTATGAGAGACCCTGCCTTTACTTTATGGAAGTCATTATTTATCATAGTCCTGGATCTGTAGTTAAAGGTGAACAACTGTCCACAGAGGATGGAGTGACTTCAATCCTGCCAGTAACAGCTGTTGACCAGACAAAGACTGTCTTTTGGTGCTAGTGAATTGGGAGTAGTGGAGACCAGATTTCCAGCTGCCCCTCTTCTATCACCCTTTCTCCTAAACCCATAGCAAACAATGCAGCTGTTGGATTTTGTCTTGGGCATACACAATAAAGCCTGCCAGGCAGGGTTTCTCTTCTGATCTGGGAAATCACATTTGATCACCAGAGCTGCCTTTTTTCATCCATAAACAGAGAGCAGAAGATTCCCTGGAGCTATCCCCAGACAGTAGGTTCCTGAGTGAATAATAACAAGGACCTCGGATTTCATCAGTATGAAATCCTTACCCTGACAGAAAGGGGTTACAATTTGCATTTACTGGTTTTCATGACACTGTGGCAGAATAATCAATTTTTTGGTAATGAATTCCTTCCCCTCTGTCACTAGGCTTTTGTTCAAACCTCAGGAATACCTGATGGAGTTCATATTCTATTGACATAGCCTCCAAGAACTGTGCTATGATAAAGGCACTGCTTCTAGAGAAATACAGATTGAATACCGACTGAGCTGGGGGAGCAGGAGAAAAGAGAACTAGTTTGGGAGCTAGTTTTTGGAACAGAAGGTTGAGAGTTTGGTGGGTAGACCTAAAAAAATTTCTGGTACTAGCTTCAATTTTTCTCTCATTTACCAGAAAGTTTCTTTGCTATTCTCTTCCCTCTCAAAGCAGGAAGGACAAGTCTCCACCCGCCCCCAGGGGTCCAGAGGTTGCAAAAACTCTCTCATAGCCCTAAGCCAAACCAAGGGAGAGGGGAAGGTAAGGGAAAGGATTATTCTAGTATATATACATGTATCCCTGCACATGATCCCTATAACTATGGAAGAGAAAGCCTTGTATGTGGGGTCAGAGAAGAAAGTGGAGTTATCTGACCTCTGGTTCAGTCTCTTTCTGATGCCCTTTCAATGTCAGCAGCTCACCCAGTCCCAAGGAGAGGAAGTAATTCTTGGGGTCAAAGTCCCTAGCATATTAGAGGGGTCAGAAAGCACTGATTAAACAGGGATAAATCAAAAGCTCCATCCTGCTCCTCACTTCCTCACTGTGATAACTGTAACACTGCTCCCCCTAAAGGAACACAGATTCAGTCTAGTCCCAAGAGGCAGTAGAAATACTACCTGAGCAGGGCGGCTAGGTGGCGCAATGGATACAGCACTGGCCCTGGAGTCAGGAGTACCTGAGTTCAAATCCAGCCTCAGACAGTTAATAATTACCTAGCTGTGTGGCTTTGGGGAAGCCACTTAACCCCATTGCCTTGCAAAAACCTAAAAATTAAAAAAATTTTAAAAAATGCTACCTGAGTCAGATGTTTCAAAAAAAAATACCTCTCGGAGTGGCTAGGTGGTGCAGTGGATTGAGTACTGGCCTTGGAGTCAGAGTATTTGAGTTCAAATCCGGCCTCAGACACTTAATAATTACCTAGCTGTGTGGCCTTGGGCAAGCCACTTAACCCCATTGCCTTAGAAAATTAAAAAAAAAAGACAAAAAAATCCCTCTCAGTGCCCTTTACAGGATCTTCAACCAGGTCACACTCCCCTAATTAGATGTCTCCTAAATTTGTCTTTGGCCTTGTCCTCTAGATTATTTCACTTGATGATCATTCAGTTCCTCTGGGTCTAATCATCATCTCTATGCAAATGATTCTCAGGTCTATTTATCTAGCTCTAATCTTTCTTTGGGACTCCCAGAGTTGCATCTCCAACTGTGTACAGGACATGTCAAACTCAACACATCCAAAAAAGAACTCAATTCTCTTTCCTCCCAAGTCCTCCCCTTTTTCCAGCTTCCCTATTACTTTTGAGGAAACCAGTAAGATAGGGCCACAATACTGGTGTTATTCTCAGTTCTTCATAGGAAGTCACCCTACATATCCTATCTGCTGTCAAGTCTTGGTGTTTACCATATCTCTGCTCTAAGTCTCTCCAGTCACACAACCACCTCCTCAGTGAAGGGTCTCCTAAACCAGTGTCTTTTGGTTGATTTTCCTGCCTCCAGGCTCTCCACACTCCAGGTTACCCTCCACTAGTTATCACAGTGATCTTAAAAGATTAAAGACTTTTTAAATGACTGTCTCACCCACAATGACAGAGGATAAACTCAAAATATTAGAAATGCATGTATTTATTTATGAAAAACAAAAAATAAAAACAAAACCAAAGTAATCTTAAAAAGCTCATATCTAATAGCACTCACCCTCCCCCATTCAATAAATACCAATGGTTCCCTATTACTTCTAGGATGAAATATAAAATCCTGTTAGGCTTTTAAAGCTCTAAATAACCTGGCCCCTTTCCCAATCATTTCCCACTTTACTCCCCTCCACATGTTTCTCACATACAACACTTGATCTCCAGTCTTTGGTTTTTTAACTGACTGTCTCTCATTCCTGGAATGTTCTCCCTCACCTCCACCTCCTGGTTTCTCGGCTTTCTTTTAAGACTGCTCAAATTTCACTTTTTTTCAGATGGCCTTTTCTTACTCTTCTCTCCCCACCTCCCCAAAATGCTGGTGCATGGTGGGATTGCATATCATTTACACTGTACACACCTTCTATGCACCCATTAGAATGTGAGCTCCCTGAGAGAAGGGATTGTGCTATTTGCCTCCCCAGAGTTTAACACATGGTTAATAAATCTTGTTGACTAACTAGATACAAGATTCTTTGACAAAAGGAGGCTGTGGAATAGTATTTTAAAACTCCAGTCTCTCAAGGAAAAGATGTTTATGATGTAGGGAAGTATGGGGAGAGAAAAGGGATTTGTATATGGATTGTGATTCGTATCTTCTTGTACAAAATGACTAATATGCAAATGTTTTACATGATTCCACATGTATGAACTATATTGAATTGCCCAAAATTGTTTTAACATGTAATTGGGAAAAATAGGCTATTACATAAAAAAAGAAATTAATAAGAAAATGGGTAGAAAAAAAGGATGGATGCGGGGATATGGGTGTTGGGTATAGAACCTTAAATTTCATAAGCCTCTAGACAATTTTAATGCTTTTTGATCCAAGATCTGAAATAAAAGGGGAGGGAAAGAAGAGAAATAAGTGACTAATCGGGTTAATAAAAGGAGAAGCTGTCCCAGGTTGTCACCCAGTACAATCTCTTGTATAGATAAAGTGACAATAGGCTGGCCATAAAGGCTAAAGATCACTGCCACGTTTAGGAACTGATTGTCTATGACTCTCCTATAATAGGTATCATATTTGAAATTCCATTAATATCAGCTAGGCTTAGCTTCCACACCCCTATCCACCCACCCAAACAACTTCAACAACCTCTTAATAGATTTCCCTGCCTCTTAATCTTCCAGGTGATTTTCCTTTAGAACAATGACACTCTCCCCTCTCCTCATTAACTCCAATGGCTCCCTATTAACTGAAAGATGAAATGAAAATTTTTTAGTGTTTTAAATTCCTGTGACACTTGGCCTCTCCTCTATCTTTCCAGCCTCATTACCCCACTTCTATGCTCTAAGGTTCTGCCATTTTGACCTCTTTTGCTGTTCCTAACACAGGATGCTCCTCCATCTTCCAGTCTTTGCATTGTATGGCCCTAGTACATGGAATGAACTCTTTTCCTCCTGTTCACTTCCTAGAATTCCTTACTTCCTTCAAAACTCAGCTCAAGCTCCACCTTGTGCATGAAAAGGTCTTTTTCTGACTTTCCCAGCAGTCAGTGCTCTTTCAAAACGACATTGCATTTATTTTGTATATAGTTGTATTCCACCAAGATGTTGCTTCCCAATAGTACAGGAGTAACTCAAGATTGTATCACTTTTGCTTTTGTACTCCTACTGCCAGCACAGAACGTGGCACACAACCAGAGCCTAATAAATGCTTGTTTGATAGTCTTAACTTAATATACTTCATTACTTGTGTTTTACTTGTGATACCAAGCAAAGATCATGTACACAGTAGGAGCTTAATAAATGCCAGTCTGATTAAGTCTTATCACTGGAATATTCTTCATTAAGGAACCCCAAAATAGGCAAGCATCAATCCAAGTAGGGATCTGGGAAGAGGGTCAGGGACAGCAAATTTCTCTATCCCGAGAGCTGGGTGAGGGGAAGATGAAGGAGGAAGGTGGGGGGGGGGGTAGGACTGCCAGAAGGAGGGTGGGAAAGTTAAGAGGATAGTAGAACAAAAGGGGAAGGGTCGGAAGGATTAGGGAGTGGTGGGATTTCCAGAAGGAAGGTGGGAAAGTCTAGGAGGTAATGGGCTTACAAGAGGGAATGGAGGAGCCCAGAGGGACTTCTAACCTCTTAAAGACCCAACTACTCCCATCAAAGCAGACCAGAAATCAGGAAAGAAAATAAACTCCAAAAGTCCTCCCCCGCTTATCCATTCCCCACAGTGCTTTACAAGTCCAGCCCCTCGTAATCTCCAGGCCCCTCTTTACCCACCTTCTAGGGGCCCCCCTACTTCCTAAACGGACTGCAAAGAAACCCTGGAGCAGAGAGGCTCGCCGTCTGACTTTCTAAGATGATTTGCCTCTCTTAACGCCATGCTCCCAGGCTAATTTCCAGTCTCCCTACCTCAGGGAGACCGGAGGGGAGAGGGGAGGAGAGGAGGAAAGGGGGAGACCGAGGGGGAAGCCGAGAGGAAGTGGAGGGGCAAGTGCGGGGGGGAGAGTGAGGTCTCCAGGAAAGGGAGGGAGAGGAGGAAGAGAAGAGCAGGGCTTCAGGGCGGCGGAAGGAGGGGTCCCAGGCTGGAGCCCTCGCCCGGGGCCGCCCGAGGATGGAGAGTGCGGGGCGCGGGGCGCGCTCACTGACCTCCTGGTAGCTGGGGTCCTGGGGGCTGAAGGCGCTGTCCGCGGGCTGCAGGCGCAGGTTCAGGTGCGGGAAGCCGTGCAGCCAGACGGCCCACCAGGGCGCGATGTAGTCCACCCGGGCGGCCGGCATGGCTCCGAGTGTGCGGCCGGCCGGCGGAGCAGCCGCGGCAGCCCGGACCGCCGCGCGGGGCGCGCTCCCGGCCCGGCCCGCCCCTGGCCCGGCCCCGGCCCGGCCCCGGCCCGCCCCCGGCCCGCCCCGCGCGCCCCCGGCCCCGCCTCGCCCCTCGGCTCTCCCGGGGCCCCGGGAGGCGAGACCAACCCGAGTCCGCCGCCGCCCCGGGAAGGAGCTGGGTCTTCAGGGCGGCCCCCGCACCCCGCAGAAGGGGGAGCCGCGGGCCGGACCGCGGAGAAGGGGCTTCTCCGAGGCTCCGCAGCGACTTTGACAAGACTGGTAGATTCAGTTACAGATGAGGAAACTGAGGCTTCCCGAGGAGCGCCCTTAGTGCCTTGAACTCGAGACTTTCTGACTCCAAGCCCAGCTCCCTAGGTTGGCAAGAGTCGCCTCCCCAGTCTTCACATCTCCTCATCGTCACTGTGTCCACCCGGGGTGCTTCTCGCAGACATTTATCATCGCTTCCACTCTTACTCATCATTCCTTTATGCTCTTGATTATACTTATTAGCTAGCTAGACCCAGAGGAGGAACTGACTCCTCTTAGTCCCTGGGGGGTTGGGGACATCCGAAGGGACATTTAACACTTGATGAACATCCAGTCTATGTTAGCCACAATAATAGCTGGCACTTAAGTAAGGTAGATAATACGTGGTTTATTTTATGTTCATTTTACAGATGGGGAGCTGGCGGTTTGAAGATGAAGTGATGGCCCTAGTTACATAGTATTCCTCTGGGCCAGACACGATGGTCTAAAGGTTAAAACTAGGGATGGAAAGCATGAGACACTCCTAGACCAGATAACGTTTGGCCAAAGGAAGTTGATTTAACAAAATAGCAAGGGAGAGTATATTCAATAAAGATACAGTGTTCATTCACAGGATGCCTTGTCTCCATAGGGAGATTGGCCCTTTCTGGAAGAAGTCTTCATTCAGGGAGATGAGTGGTCCTCCATCAAGCCTGAAGGGCTTCTTGCACATGCCTTTGGTGACTGGGCACTTTGGTTGGAGCCTTAGTTCCATGGATCAATCAAGTTTTTTTATTTTTAGGTTTTTGCAAGGCAAACAGGGTTAAGTGGCTTGCCCAAGGCCACACAGCTAGGTAATTATTAAGTGTCTGAGACCGGATTTGAACCCAGGTACTCCTGACTCCAGGGATGGTGCTCTATCCACTGCACCACCTAGCCATCCCAAGTAGTTATTAATCTTATCGCAGCTATTAAGTTTTAAAGCTTGGACTTGCACTTCAAACTGCCAATTCATGACACCCTTTAAATTATGAAGGATCCAACAAGCATAGGAAAGAGTGAAGGTCTAAGAGATTAAGGTACCAGCAGGGAAAAGTAGGAATTAGATCTTATAGAGACCTCTCTCCCTTCTTTCATTCTCTGCCCTCCCTTCTACCCCTCCATCCTCTTCCCATTCATGAATGTTATAGAGGATATTCTTGGTCAAGTATGGCTGATGAGGTTCCACAATAGTGAATCATTCTCCACCTCACAGGTTATACTGTGTCTTCCTCTCTCCTTTTACCCACTCCCAACTGCTCCATTCCTTTCCTGTTTTCCGTCTGGATGAGAAACAGTGCATGTAAGCCATGGAAATGTATTGCAGTTGATTCTCTCCCTTTCTATTTCTTCCTTTGCCTGCAGTGCACCTGGAGGTGTTATTTAGCTTGGTGCTTATCAGGCCACTAAAGTTTGTAACCATAGAGCCTTCAACTCCCTCCCCCCCACTTCCCCAAACACAGTACATTTTCTTCTTGATGAGTAGTAATAACCTGCATTTACATTTTTATAGAATTTTAAGTTTATAACTTACCTTTCTCATAATAAAATTGTATTAAGTAGTACAAGATTGGCCTCGGTTAACCCAGATAGTTTCAGGACTAGGATAGAATTCACATCCCTTGCCTGGTAGGGTAACTGAAATAAATAAATATAGTATGGTATGAACAGCCATGCCTTCTGGACACTTGGATTAAGAGCAAAGCTTAATCCTTCTCAATACTTTCCTATCTCCTTTCTGAGGCCTGGTTAAGGGTAAAAGTCTTTTCTTTGGTCCCTATTTCTTTTCTCAATTCTCCCTCCCCCTTAGCCAGTTTGTGTTTAGGATTAGCAGAGTTTTTATTTTGAGAGCAGTCTTTTGACCTCCAGGACCTGAAGGTTAGTGGGAGAGGGGGAAAATGTACCACAAACCAAATCAACTAAACATTTTAACAAGTGTCAACTAGGTGCAAGATGCATAGGAAATCAAAAGTAAAGACAGGATTCTGTGAAATTAAAATGAAACAGTATCTACCCTCAAGGAACTTGCATTCTAACACAGGAAGTATACAATACATTGCAGGAGAAATTGGACTAGCAGTTGTGGACAGGATCAGATGGGACTCAGGGAAAACAATTCAATTCAGATAATTTTAGGGAAGCTGGTAGATAAGAATGCTGGATTTTGATTCAGGAGCACTAATCTTTAGTTCAAATCTAGTCTTAGTCACTAACCATGTGACCCTAGACAAGTCACTTCAAGTTGTTTGCCTCAGTTTCCTCAAAGATACCACTCTAGTGTCTTTGCCTAGAAAATACCAAATAGGATCATGATGAGCCAGACACAATTGAGCAACAATATTTATTAAACACATATGAGATTCTGCATTGGATGCTAAACTTATATAGATGAAAAACACCAAAGCTGGAAACTACAGGGATAGGGGTGGAGGATTATATGAAAAACAAGTGTAATACTAGAGAAAGAAATTCAAACAAAACATTCTAAACATTTGAAAAAGGAAAGATCACATTTTTTTGGAGGTTGGTAGTTGGTGGGGGAAGAAAAGTTGGAAAGTAAGCTCTTTGAGGGAAAGGATGTTTTGTTTTTGTATTGGAGTTTAATAAATGTTGAACTGAATTGAAGCTACTTTTGTTTGAATTTGAAGGTAGAGAAAGATCTCTCCTGGGATGTGGCATATTCCTTAGGAAATAAGAAAGTATTTGGTAAATTCAGTGATTTTTTTTTTCTGAAGTCCAGTTTGACTGGAACCTAGAAAGGGTGAAAGGGAGTATAAAAAAAGTTGCAAAGGCAGTTTGGAACCAGACTGTGGAGTTAACTCCAGGCTGAGTTTATTTTTTATCCTCAAGTACTCCTTATCATTGTTATTTGTGTTTCATTCTGGAAGAGGACCATAACATAAGGGAGGTGATATCATGACATGCAAGTGAAGGGGTGGAGGGGGTTATGCAAAGTCAACCATTTCACTTTCTCCTCCCAAGTCATTCAGGTCCAGTGACAAGATATAGATTAGGAGGACGATATGGCCCTGGATGCCTACAGAACTTTTTTTTTTGTTTTTTAGGTTTTTGCAAGGTAAACAGAGTTAAGTGGCTTGCCTAAGGCCACACAGCTAGGTAATTATGAGGTGTCTGAGCTCTGATTTGAACTCAGGTACTCCTGACTCCAGGGATGGTGCTCTATCCACTGTGCCACCTAGCCGCCCCACACAGATTTTTAACAGGAGAGTGACATGGTAAGACCCCTACATTAATTTTTATATCTGGGCTAAGGATAGATTAGAAAGGGAAGAGATTGGAGATATTTAGAAAGCTATTGCAGAAGTTCTGGAATGATATTAGGGCAGGCACAAACAGTTTATGATGGTAGTTACATAGGCAGAGGAAGAAGGGATGGATTTGAAATATGGTATAGACAGACCAGGAAGACTTGCCCAATAAGTGGATTAGGGGAGAGGTGGTGAAGGAAGAATCAAGGCATTTCTCCCTTTTGAAATAAAATTCTATAGATCTTAGAGTATGTGTCAGAGATTCACTTCAGTGCATCCCACATGAAGGAGTGGTAGGATCTGGATTTGAAATCAAAGTCCCTCATTTTGAACCTGGGTCTGCCAATTTACCAGTTGTGTGTAGTCATTCAGTTTTGTCTGACTCTTCAGTTGGGGTTTTCTTGGCAAAGATAACAGAGTAGTTTGCCATTTCCTTCTCTAGATCATTTTAACGGATGAGGAAATTGAGACAAACAGGGTTAAGTGACTTGTCCATGGTTACACAGCTAGTAAGTGTCTGAGGCTGTATTTGAACTCAGGTCTTCCTGACTTCAGTCCCACTGCTCTATCCACTGTTCCACCAGCAGGTCCTTACTAGCTGTGTGATCTAGCACAAATAATTTAACTCTTTTGGAACTCCTCTGTTTTCTCATCCAAAAAAGGAAGGTAGGACATCCACAGCCAATTTGTCTATGGACTAGTCTCTGGAGCTCCTAGATAAAAATTAAACAAATATTTATTAAAAGCCTACTGTATGGAAGGTCCTGTGTTAGGTTTTGAAACATCAAAGATAAAAAGGAAATCATTTCTTTTCATAGTTTACATTCTATTAGGAGAAACTCAATGAATACATTTTAAAATAAAGTAACTTAAAGTGGAAGAGAGTATACCAAAAGGCTTCATCCATAAACCTCACCAGAGTTATATATGCATCTAAGAATAAAAGTCAGAGGGGCAGCTAGGGGCAGCTATTATTTCACTTTATAATTACCTAGTTGTTTAACTTTGGGCAAGTCACTTAACTCCATTGTCTTACAAAAAAAAATAGGGGCAACTAGGTGACCTGCAGTGGATAGAGCACCAGCCCTGGACTCAGGAGTACCTGAGTTCAAATCCAGCCTCAGACACTTAATAATTATAACTAGCTGTGTGGTCTTGAGCAAGCCATTTAACCCCATTATCTTGCAAAAAAACCCAACCCTAAAAAAACCCTAAAAAAAAACAATAAAAGTCAGAAAGGAATTCTTTATAAGCATTGCTGACCATTTGCACAAAAGCATGTAAATGGACTAAGCACTGGGCCTGAAGTCAGGAAGATCTAACTTCTACAAGCTGTGGACCCTGGGTAAGTCATTTAATCCTGTTTGCTTCAGTTTCCTCAAATGTCAAAGGAGCTGAAGTATCTTTGGCAAGAAAACTCTAAATGGACTCATGAAGAGTCAGAAACAATTGAAATGAATGAACTCAAAAACCCCAAGGAAAATAAAATTTAAAAAAGTATTCAGTCTGCATCCATATTCCATCAGTTCTGTCTCTGGAGGGGGAGAGTATTTTTCATCATAAATCATTCATATTTGTTTTGGAGCTTTTGATTATTTCCAATTTATCCTGTTTATATCTTGTATGGGCAAAGCTGTTTTCCAGGTTGTTTTTTCCATTAGCCTAGGAGCTCCTAGAGAATAGGAAGTATCTTTTATCTTTCTTTGTCTCTCCATTTTAGTAGGTGCTTAATAAATAATTAATTTTTTAAAAAAACATGTAACATTCTTATTCTCCCACCACCAACCCCCACACCCTATTTCTCATATACCTATGGTGGAAGATTTAGGAAGGGGATGTGGTATTCATCATAACCATCATGGTAATTGTAATGATAAAACTTGTAGATTCCTTCAGATTTGGATAAGCTTAGGGACTGGGGAACAGGCTAAGAAGAAGCAGTGTACAATTTTAGTTTTCTTCAGGCAGAGTTGTCATTAATCACTGCCAGTCACCTCTGTACCGTAAAGAACACCGAGACCCTGCTTAACTGTACTGCAGAGACAGTCAGATACTAGCTCATCATTCTTGATGCTTCCTCAGACTTGCTGACCCTGGAGTATTGACATAAATCAGACAGAAGGGATGGACCCTGGGCCCCTTCTAAAGCAAAACAAGTGGGATAAGGAAGGATCTTTAGGAGGATGTACAAGATAAACACTTCTCTTTGGGAATCCACAGATACCTGTTATATCTGTTTTCTCTCCCTCACTTCCCCTTATTGGACATCTAATATTTATTGACTGGACAGTGCTTTCAAAAGGGATTCCATCAAAGTCAACCAGCTGATAGTGGATGTTAAATTGTCTCTCCTGTTCTACAAGGCAGGCCAGGACAGAACTGTGTATATAAAGTAATGAAATCATAGAATTGGTAGGACCCCTTCTATAAATCTGTTCTCCACACAGTTGGCAAGTTGACATCTCTAAAAATACACAGTCTGATCATGTGACCATCCTCTAAGTCAAAAATCTTCATCAGTTCTTTATTTCCTCTAGGATTAGATACAAACTCCTCAACTTAGCATTTAAACCCTTCCTCAGTTTGGCTGCCACTTACCTTTCAAGCCATTTCATATTTTTCATCATCATGCCCTCTGTCTTAATCTAACTGACCTTTTAATTTTTCCCTGTGGGATGTTTTTTCTCCCTTCTCCTTGCCTTTGCACAAGTGGTTTTCAATGCCTATAAAGTAATCCCCTTCTAACTTCTGCTTCTTAGAATCAATCAATCAATAATGTTTATTAGCCCCCTGCTGTGTGCCAGAATCACAATCTTCCTTCAAAGAATAGGTCAAATGCCACTTCCTAGAATAGTTTTTTCCTAATCCTCAGTTGTTAGCATGGCCCCCCTTCACCATTTACTTGATATCTACTTTGCATTTACACTCCATTCTCAAGTTCCCTCATCATTTTGTTTTTGTTGTTGTTCATTTGTTTTAGTCATGCCTGACTCTTTGTGACCCCATTTGGGGTTTTATTGGAGTAGTTTGCCATTTTTCTACCCCCTCCAGCTCATTTTATAGATGGGGAAGCAAACAGGTAGAGTGACTTGCCCAGGGTCATATAGCTAAGAAGTGTCAGAGGTCTGATTTGAATTTAGGAAGATAAGTCATCATGACTTCAGACCTGGTGCTTTAGCCACTGTGTCATTGAGCTGCCTGACTAATGCCATTTGCCATTTATTCTATAATGTGACATTTAGAAAAATTCAAGAAGTTCTATTAGAATTATTAATATAAAATGATTTTTGAAAACTACCATTGTATATAGTCAGGAAAATAACTAAATACAATATTTAAATTACATTTTAAAAAAGAACTATTAATATGTTGAATTGAAGATTCCAAAGTATTGAGCAGTTTTTAAATAAAAGAGATGTATACAATAAATCCAATCCAACTTCCTGTTTGTTGAAAAAATGAGAAACATGTCTGACAAAAGCACCTGAGGGTCTTCATTCTACTTCCTTTAGGGATTTTCTAGAGACCTCCAGTCATTTCACTTTATAATTATTCAACAATATTGATTGAGGCCCCAAAATGCTTACTCTGTATTGAGTGTTTTGCAGATTAAAACAAAGAAATAGAAGATACATAGTTCTAAGGGTGGAAGGGACATTAGAAGTTCAGCTACTTCAAAACCTTGAACTTACAAATTAGAAAATTGGGGCCAAGAGAGGGTAAATGACCTGTTCAAGATTAGATGTGGAAAATATAAAAAGCTAAAATGAAACAGTTCCTGTCCTCAAGTTGCTTACATTCTTTAAATGGGGAGATAATATGCACTTATATGGAATATATTCAAAATAAATGCAATGAAAGTTTTTTTGGGGGGGAGTACACTAATAACTGGAAGCAGGAAATCAGGAAAGGTTTAATTTAGAAGATAATACTTGAACAGAGTTTTTTTTTTTTTGTTTGTTTTTAGATTTTTCAAGGCTATAGGGTTAAGTGGCTTGCCCAAAGCCACACAGCTAGGTAATTATTAAGTGTCTGAGGCCTGATTTGAACTCAGGTACGCCTGACTCCAGGCTGGTACTCTATCCACTGCACCACCTAGGCGCCCCTTGAACAGAGTTTGATAATAAGAAGCTGAAGTGAGTCAGTTTTTTTTTTTTTTATAAGAATAATAGTAGGGAGGAAGCTGCTAGGTGGAGTAGTGGATAAAGCACAGGCCCTGGAGTCAGGCCTACCTAGGTTCAAATCTGGTCTCAGACACTTAATAATTACCTAGCTGTGTGGCCTTGGGCAAGCCACTTAACCCCCTTTTGCCTTAGAAAAAACCTAAAAAAAAAATAAATATAATGGTCTTTTCTCAACTCCTCCCTGTTGATCTTTCTGCACCCTCTGGCACTGTCAATGCTGTTTCTCTTGGTTCTCCTACCTGTCTGATTGCTTCTGTTGGATCATAACACATGTCATGCTCACTAACTGAATGTTCCCTAGGGTTCTGCCTGGGCCCTTTTCTACTTTCTCATATGTTGATTTTATCAGCTCCCTTGAGTTTAATTATCTCTATGCAGATGTCACCCAAATCTACATATCTAGCCCTAGGATTTTCCTTGTATATGTTATATGCCTCCAATTCAGTATGTCCAAAACCGGATTTATCTTTTCCTCAAACCTACTTCTCTTATGAGAATGGGATGAGTGGTATGCTATTACTGTCATGGGAACTGTCACCCTTTCAGTCACTCATGTTTTACAAATTTAGCATTACCCTAGGTTTCTCATTCTCCTTTACTCTACATATTCAACCAGTTGCTAAATCTCCATATATATCTTCTCTCTACTGATATGGTCATTAAACCTAGTTGGGGGGGGTGGCTAGGTGACTCAGTGGATAGAGCACTTAAATAATTACTTAGGTGTGTGACTTTGGGCCAGTCACTTAACCCCATTGCCTTGCAAAAAAAAAAACCAAACCTAAAAAAAAAACCTAGTTGGGGTTTTCATCACCTTTTGCCTTCATCCCTTTCACATTGTGGTTGGAGGTGGCATCCCAGCAATCTGGAAAATCCACATAAAATTTTTTGACCCTCCCTTCAAAACCAGTGAATTCTGAATTTCTTTTGAGGTCTTTTTTTCTTTTTAAGGCAAATGGGGTTAAGTGGCTGGCCCAAGGCCACATAGCTAGGTAATTATTAAGTGACTGAGGCCGGGTTTTGAACTCAGGTACTCCTCCAGGGCTGGTGCTCTATTCACTGCACCACCTAGCCACCCCGTGTCTTGCAAATTCTAAAATTTTCATTCAATTTCTTTTTGTCCACCTGCAATATATCAAAACAGCAATGGGAAAAGTCAAGATGTGGAAGGGATAACTTTTAAGAATTTTAAGACTACTTGTTTCCCTGTTTCAAGTCTCTCCCCTAACATGACTGCTAAAGTGATTTTCCTAAAGTACAAGTCTGACTATATTACTCTAATATGCAATATACTCCAATGGTTCTCTATTACTGCTAGGGTCAAATAAAAGCTTCTCTGATTGACTTTTTGCAGAGTATTTTTTATTGTTTGTTTTTGATGTAGTTAATTTCTGGACAATTTAATTTCAAACTGCAGGTCATTTTTCATTCATTATAACACAGCTCCACCTACTGACCTAACCAAATGCTTATCATTTTCTCCCTGTAAGATGGAGGATAGTGGTCCCTAAAGTGTGATGCCAAGGATGATCCATTGAGATATTAAAACTTTAAAAGGGCAACCTAGTCTTTGAAAAATCAATGTCATTTATACTGTACAGTGGATTTTGAACTCATTTGTTAAAAATGCAACACTTGTTTTACAAAAACTCATTGATATTAGGGAAGATGAAAATTTACTAAGTGAATTTCAAGAAAAACATTTGCATAATTTGTGAAAAATTAGTCTCGTGATTTAATAAGTACAGCCAATCGTGGATTTCTTCCAATAGGATATATGTCTTTTAAGTGTTGATAGTCATTAAAATCAAAGTAAACTCAGAATTGGATCTTTGAATTGCTGTATTACAAAATGTTAAGATTTTTTAAAATAATGAAGCATATTCAAATCATTTTGCTCTTAATAAAAATATTGCTAACATTGCAACAAGACAAGTAAGGCCTATCATTACTCAAAATATTGTTTTAAAATTTATTTGCATCCTTTTAAGTTCCTAATTTTTCATACTGTACATATTAGTGCAATAGTACATATAAGAAATTTGGTGGTACATTTTAACTGAGATGTATGATCAAAAGTTTTTAAGACTACTATATTGGGGGCGGCTAGGTGGTGTAGTGGATAAAACACCAGCCCTGGAGTCAGGAGTACCTGGGTTCAAATCTGGTCTCAGACATTTAATAATTACCTAGCTTGTGTGGTCTTGGGCAAGCCATTTAACCCCATTTGCCTTACAAAAAAAAAGACTATTATATCATATCAAAAGCCCAAACCTAGATAATACAAAGCGGAAGAAATGCATTGCCTAAAAGTGATCATACCTTTTGACCAGCAATATCAACACCAGGCCTAAATTCATAAGAAAGTTTAAAAAATTGGGAAAAGTCCTACATATTCCAAAATATTCATAGCAGCTTTTTGTAGTACAGAAAATTGAAAATCAAGGGGATGCCCATCAATTGGGGAACAGCTGGACAAGTTATGGCATATGAATGTTATTGTATATGTTCTATAACAATCTATGAATGATCGGACTCTATCGAGAAGCATGGAACAGATTACAGGAACTGATGCTGAGTAAAGGGAGTAGAACCAAGAGAACATTGTACACATTAATATTATGAGTTGATCAACCTTGATGGATACAGCTCCTCTCAGCAGTTCAGAGAGCCAGGGCAACCTAGGAGACTGGCTATGGATAATGTTATCCCTATCCAGAGGAAGAAAAATGAAACAAAAGACTCCCTACTTAATCTGAACACTATGTTCACTTTTTAAAAATCCATCTTAAGTATTTCTTTCCTGTTTTTTTCTCTTTCCCTTTAATTCTAATTCTTCATACAGAAAATGTTAAACATATCAAATACAAATGTATATATGCACAATATTCACCTGTTTGCCACTGAGGGGAAGGTGGAAGAAAATGTTAACTGAAAAATATGAATATGTAAATAATGTTGAAAAATGTTTAAAACATGCAATTAGAAAAATAAAATAATTAAAAATACATTGCCTTTTTCTTGGAAAGGGAGGGATGGGCAAGTTTTAAAGGTGGGGGAATAATGTTCAGACAGGGTACTTGGTTGTTTTAACTGTTTTTCCTAAAAGGATGGTTCCCCTGGTTTTGTGAGGGTATATAATCAGAAACTCAGATTGATGTAAAAAACAAAAAGCAACAATAAAACATTTTTTGAATGGTTCAACTATGGACATTCAGAAAAAAAAATCAGAAAAGCATATATTGCCCAGGAACCTGGTTGGGAACCCAGTTAATCAATATGGACAAAAGTTCCAAAACAGAAAACAAAACTAGGCATAGAATTGAGGGTTCAATCTGGATCCCAGTTGAAAGCGACCCATTTAACTATCAAAAACACATAGCAAAAAGTAAAAAACCACATAGCTATGAAATAAAAGCAATGGGAAAATACATTTGCAAAAGTTGCAGCATATTATCGACTTAAAAATATCAACAGATGTTTTTGCAGCTATGTGCTAGACATAGGAAAGAGGAAAAAAAATTCAGCTGTTTCTATTTTTTAAAGCTTACTGGAAAATGATATGGACTACTATATCTTAAGAGAAATTGGGGTCACAATTGAAAACAAGGGATCTTTTTATACCTTTAACTGCTCAGTCATCATCCATTATTGTAACTTTTGGGTTTCCCCAAAACTCTCTTTGTGGCAGTCTTGGATTAACTTCAATGGGTTTAATTAGCTCAGATTGCTCTTGGAAACCAACTACACATCACCAATAGGGATATTGGACAATTCAACCTGGTAGTCACAGAGCTATCTTTCAAAACAGTCAAAACATCTCCCCCTTATCCCCACTCCTAAACTTCACTGTTGTAAAAACCAGCATTCTTGTGGAATCAACCTCAAAATTATCTGCAGGCTTTTCAACCCACACATACATGACATCTTTCTACTACCTCCATCTCTCACATCCACCTCCCAACATAGCTACCATCTAAGTTCTCTAAAACTGAGAACTTAACTCCTATCTTTCCTAGACTATTACAATAACTTAATTTATCTTCCTGCTGAGCCTCTTCCCATTCCATCTTCAGGGCGGCCTGCCCTATTTAAGTAGATAAAAACCTTTATTAAGCACTACCATGTTAGGAACTGTGTTAAGCTCTGGGCATACAAAGGCAAAAGACTACTCAACCTCAAGAGTCCAGTCTAATGGGGAAAGCAAAGTACAAAAAAACCAAAACAAAAAACTTACCTCTGCGCTAGACATGTAGAACAGGTAATAATAATGGGGATACTAAAATAGAGGTTAAGAATGGCTTTCTGGAAGTGGGATTTTGGCTGGGATTTGAAGGTAGTAGGCAGAGATGAGGGCACATTCATTCATGGGGGACCAGTCAGTGAATAAACTGGGTGAATTATATCTTAAACAGCAAGGGTAATCATTAGATTAAGGGTTGTATATGTGATGGGAAGAGGATTGGGAACCTGTATCAGAGTGCCAACACTTATCAAGAAGGAAGATGTGTTCATATTATAAAAGTGAAATCCACAGGTTTTGCTAACTGATTGCATATGGGAGAATGGTTAGATAGTGATGAATTGAAGAGAACACTCACCTTGTGAGCCTGGGTGAGGACAATAGTAACAGTAGGGAAGTAAACAAATTGTCGGCTCTTTTCACAAACTAAAGTTTCAACTTGTCATAATTTTACTTCTTAAAAAGCTCATCCTAACAATGTTCTATTTATTCTGTACATACATGTCAAGCTCTTTTAGAAAGCCTCTTGAATGCATGAAAATCAGTGTTTGTTATTTGACAAAAATGAATCTGTTTTCATTATAAAACAGCTTGGTGAGACAGTGGATAGAGGAGATCCTGAGTTCAAATACAACCTCAGACACTTACTGAATACCTAGCTGTGTGACCTCAGGTGGGCAAGTCACTTAACCCCATTGCCTTGCAAAAAGAAAACCAAAGAAAACATAAAACAGCTCCTACCACCAACTCTTTTCAGTTCAAAATACTCTCCCCCCTCAGTCTTCTCCAAGTGCATATCCTGGGTTAATACAACACTAAAATCTATATATTAACATCAGCTCCTCAGAGTCAATTTTAGTTCTTGGGATTCATCTTCAGAAATCAGGCTGGGGGGAAAAATCATGTCCTATCCAACAACAGAAGATCTGATTTAGAGTGGTCCAAAGAAAAGGGGTAGAAGATAAAAAAAAAAAAGCCAGCCATCCACAAGCATGAATTCTTCACAAGCATCACCCCTCCCCCCAAAAAAGACAAGACACCCATTTCAATTTTTTTCCTGTATTTTAATGGAGATGATGGGACATTAAGTGAGTTGGTTCTTTCACTTCAGCTCCTTCACAGCCAAACCTAGAAGGAAGTAGACAGTAATATGAATTAGACTTTCACTCTAAATACTGCTGTCTCAGTAAAACACATTTGTAGTACAGTTAAAGGAAAAGTTGGCAATGCTTAGAAAACACCAGTAATATGTGATGGGGAGAGGATAGGGAACCTGCATCAGGGTACCAACACAATCAAGAAGGAAGGAAGATGTATTCATATTACAAAAGTGAAATCTTTCCTCAAGGAGAGGGAGTCAGGGCTCCAAAGCCTTCAGTTTAGCTTAACTGTAGCCTCTTTTGTGAGTTATTCTTCTCATTTGATGAATACTAGAACATCTTTACTTCTGTTAGGTATTTGATATCACCTGGGTGGGTCCCATAACAATCAAGATGATGTAACAATAGTTCATAAGGAGCAGCTAGTTGGGGCAGTGGATAGAGCACCAGCCCTGAAGTCAGGGGAACCTGAGTTCAAATCCAGCCCCAGACATTTAGTAATTGCCTAGTTGTGTGACCTTGGGAAAGTCACTTAACCCCATTGCCTTAAATAAATACTACCCAAAAAAAGAAATAATCATCACATATAACAGGTCAATCTACCAAGTCAATATACCTCATGGATAATGCTAGATCTGATTTCAAATCCCAACCTCTCTAACCAGACAAGGATACTAAGTTAAACAAGCTGTGAGCCCCCACCCTAAGAAGTATTAGATACTTTATGTGAAACATCACCTCCACAACCAAATTATGAAGTAGGTAGGAAGGACTCAAACCCCATTTGGTCTTCTGGCTCAAAGTTGGATGAGGTTCTACTGTTCCCAGCAGGCAATGCCTGAAGTGAGTCAAATGTTGAGGACCACCAGGAAATATCTTGGAGTTGTTTTTAAAGCACAAAAGTTTATAAACTGATGACAGATCTTAGAAGGACTCACTTATAAATGCTAGCCCTTTTAGAACAAGGGATCCCATTTCTGCTTTTGTGCTCAAGACTTTTTAGACCAACTCACCAGGAGGCAGGGACTGTTTAAGTTTCTCTGCCTTCTCTTTGTCTGTGATGACCAATGTGTACAGGTACCTGCTGCATCGGACCTTAAACTTCACATTGTCCTTGTTTTTCTTGATCTTGACAGCTACAAGAAAAAGGCCCAAAATTAGTAAGAGTAGTAGAGAAGCAGCAATCTGGGGTATGGGAAGGAAGCTAAATTGCTCACAAGTTGTCTTTCAAGATCATATATATTAGGGGCGGCTCTGGACTGGGGCCCCCTGAGAGGAATGTTGAGACGCCCAGAGGTCAGAAGCTGCCTTCGGGTACTGGGATGGCCTCGGTATGGGCTGGCTCCACCCTCAGGAGGAACTCAGGAGGAGCAAGACCACCTACTAGGAGGAGTTAGGTCTGGGGATAAAAGGGATAGTACAGAAAGGCTGGGGGGGGGGGGGGGGGGGGAGATTCTTAGTAACATCAATAAAGAAGTGAACCTCTCCTCGGGTGCTCTGCCTGGTTTGTTCTCCCCTTCCCCAACCCGGGTGGGGAGCCAGAGACGTCTGAAGACCCTGGATTGGGGTAAGTAGAGGGCGGTGGCTGGAGGGTCAGACAGACCGCTCCAGCAACAATATAAGTGCCTCATATATGGGACTGAACAGCAGAATTATACATCATTTTCCAGGTCTTCACCAAAAGGTAGCTCAACTTTTTCTAAAATTTTCTTTTCCTCATTTCAAGAGCAAAACTTTTGAAAAAACATTAAGGTCTCAGAGTTCTCTGACTTGCTGGCCTAGCTAATGCAGCTTGGTTCTCTCTCTCTCTCTCTCTCCCTTCCTATGTGTTGTAACTTCTTTTAATAAATGTTTACTTTCTTTCAAAAATAAAAAAAAAAAAAGACAAACCTCAAGTTAAAGACTACATAATGGCTAGTCTAAATGTGAAAACTGCTAGCTCATTTCCAGTCTAGAGGTACTTAAAAATGAGTGGAATACATCTGCTTTTTAGGATCAGGTTACAATAAGTAACTCCATCAGAATGCTCAAACTCCTTGTTTTATACTTTAAAAACAGTTAACAAAAACCCAAGAGCTTATCATTACAAAAGCTGTTAGAATGCTAACAAGTAAGAAGCAGGTGGTTAAGTACTGAATTTAGGTATTGTGTCAAAGTACTCAAGCACAAATGAATGAAGAGAAAAAGTGACACACACAAAAAAATCCAGAGGAAAGCAGATTCAATTAAACTAACATAAAAAACTGCAACACTTTTAGGGAATGTGGCAGTTAAGTGCTGGCACTCCACAAGTAGCTCTCCAGTAATGAGGCCACAACCAAAGCTTCACATAAACTCAGTAATTTTAAATTTCAATTCAAATGAGAAAATTCTCATGTCCCAACATCTCTACTGAACATCATACTTTGTACAACAGATGTACTCATAAAAAATCTGGATATCAAATGAATTTCTGCAAAATGCCTTGTACATGTACTAAAAAATTTCTAAATTGCCAACTGGAAGATGGGTAACTTAATTTACTATGTTTGCAGTGAATTAAAATATTAGAAAATTGAAGTTCTTTCATTTATTGGCTTTGGGATTCTGGAAAAATCACTTAACCACCTATTTATTTTTACATACCCCCCCCTTCCACTGAACAGCACTGCATATACCCCATATATAATCTGCCATCTTGCAATATTCTCTAGTTCTATTTCCTAGGTCAGCTAGGTGGCATAGTACATAAAGCACCAGACCTGGAATTAGGAAGTTCAAATCTGACCTCAGATACCCAAGAAAGAAATGGTAAAATGGGGTCACAAAAAGTTGGACTGAACCTCAATTCCATCTCTAGATTTTACTGAATTTTTAATTAAAATCTAATACATGTAAGAAGCACTATAAATACTAACTACAAAATTGTCATCATAGCATTTAGAGTTGGAAAGATCATGTAGACAAATTCCCTTCTGAGACAGAGGACCTAAAAACTCAGTGAGGTGCCCAAGATCATAGGCATAAATTCCCAGTCAGGATTTGAAATTAAGATCTTTTGACTACAGCTCCAGTTTATGTTCCAAGTAGGGAAAATACATTTTCTACCGGAAGATGGGGACACTAGGAAAGGCTTCATAAAAGAATTATTTGTTCATTAATTTTGGGGGCAGTTAGCACAGATCGGTTCTTTTATGAAATTCCTTCTGTAAAAATTTGTTTCACTGGAATTCTTTCTCCCCCTCCCCCAAGTTCTACTACCCACTAACTCACTGTTCCCTAGAAGCAAGCACTCTCTTGACACCAATCTTTCCCTCACTCCCAAACCAATTAGGTGTAGCTTGGGTATTACAAATGGGGGATACTGGCATAGGGACAAAACAGGAAATTTCATGTTGGGCTAAGTTTAAAGGGCTTTTCTTTCAATTAAGCCTCAAGATGGCTGTGCTAAGAGACAGAGGGCAGAAAGAGGATATGAGTGAAAAGCAAGAAAGACAAAATAATCTAATGGCAGGAATCCTGAGCTGGAAGCTAAAATTTGACTGTTACCAAACCCTGGCTACCCCACAATGTGATGGCTTCCTTTCTCTGGGGTTCAGTTTCTTCTCCTTTGTGTGTTATCAACTCTACCTTGGCAGGATTAATGGAAAGCTGGTACATGCAAACACAATCTTCTAAAATGGTATAGTGAAAAGTGCTGGATTTGGAAACAAAGGACCTAGTTTTAAATTTATCCAATTTCAAAGAGACCATAGATAAGTAAATTTTCTTCCCCTGGCTCTCAATTCTATCATATGTAAAATAAGGAAGCTGGATTGGACCTGAAGGGCCTTCACACTGCTAAGATAGTAATTATTCCTCCACACATTCATACTTATGCTTAGTTGTTATCAATTAAAGTCCTTGTTTAGTCTGACCAAGGCACTAAATTCCTTTCTATAATGAGCTTCTCTATCCCCTAAGTCTCTCTTTTCTATGTCTTTAAAAAGTGGCTAACATCCCTCCCCCTTATTATGCTTATGGAGCCAATTCTCAGAATATTAATACACAAAACAGAATATCCTGGATTACAAAGGAAACCAACTATATTGATATATCCCCAATTTTCTGATCCTATATGAAAAACCCTGACTCTGCACTAGTGCTAGACAACTAAGCCAAGTGACCCCAGGGAATGTGAATTGGCAAGTAATCATATCACAGATCTGTCATCTCCCTCTAAAATATATACATTTAGTCAGCATTTGGGGGTGGAAGAAAATCTCCCACAAATACTTGAAGGAACAAGAAAGATAACTTACATTTAGCATCTTTTCGTCTGGCTGTGAGCAGGAAGTCTTTTATTTCCTCAATTTTTCGAGGCTGCAACACAATCAAAACACTAATTGGATTTCATTGCTGGTGAAGACTCTTCCACCTCCCCATAAGGAATGACAAAACCAATCAATCAACAAACATTTCTCAAGTAGCCTAGCCATAAACTAATCTGCTGGCAAAGACACATAGAATTTAGTGCTGGGAAAGATCCCAAGAGATCATTTAGTTCAGGGATTCGTAACCTCTTCTATTAAGGACTACTTAAGAATAAGGTTTTCAAATGAAGAAAACAACAGAATTGCAAAGAAAGCCAATTGTGCTCTAACAGTCATCAAATAGAGGTTCATAGATTCCAGGAAGAAACTCTGATCTAATCCAACATCTTTACTTTAGTGATGAGAAGAAAGAGGCGGCTTGCCTAAAGCTACCAAAGTATGGATTTGAACTCAGGTCCTATGGTTAAGTTTCTCTTTCCCAGAAGGAAAAAGGGCAAAAGGAAGCAGTTTGGCATAAAACAGATTCTGTGCTGGCTAAGGGGATAAGGAGGGGTTTAGGTTCAAATCCCACCCCGGGAAGTCACAGCGCAAGCCCGGAGGTGGAAGGTCAGAGTTTGAATCTAGCCTCGCAATTATCCGCGCTGTGACGACCTAAGGTAACCGCATGCCTCAGTTTCCTCATCTGTAAAATGGGAAAAACACCTCTCTGTAAAGCAGAAAAGCATTTTCTTTATTTTTTTGTTTTTCTCAAGGCATTGGGGTGAAGTGGCTCGCCCAAGGCCACACGGCTAGGTCACTATTAAGTGTCTGAGGCCGCATTTGAACCCAGGTCCTCCTGACTCCAGGGCCGGTGCTCCATCCGCGCCGCCCCTTACAAAAGCATTTTCCAGGCGGTAATTGCTCTTATTTAGTCACTGCAGTTTCCTCATCTTCCAGGGTTAGGGGGTCCCGCCCCGCCCCCTATGTCTCCAGAAAGGCAGCCTTGCCGGCTGACGGGCCCGGGCAAGACTCACCATAGTGGCGGCGGCGGGTGGCCCAAGAGATAGAGCCTGCAAGAGATGAGGGGAACGTGGCGTCAGCGGGACAGGACCCCCCACCCCGTTCCCAGTTCGACTTCCCACCCCGCTACGGGAAGAAAATCCCGGGGAGTAGCCCGATTACCCCTATCACTATCCCCGGGGAAGTCCTGGGCAGCTCCGAGCCCCCGCAACCGGAGGATGGCACCGGATTGCCCACAGATTAATCAAGCCTTACCTCGGGAGGGATTCTCACAAGGAGCCAAGGAAGCCGGAAAAGGATGAACTTCCGCTTCCGTCCGGCTAAGACCACCCATAAGGCACCCGGTACTACGGTATCCGCGATGGCTCAAACATCAAAGTCTCGCGTTTCCCTTCTTTTCAGCCTCTCTTAAACTGGAGTGTCTAAAGGGGAGGGTTTTTTTTTTTCAGATTTAGCCGAATTGACCTCTTTGAAACGATTCTGCACTTATAAACAAACAAATCCACCCAGGCTTTAATGTGGGGAAACTTTTTCCTTTTGAAATCCATCCTAGTTTCTTGTGGAAAAACCTGTGCATGGGAGATTTTTAAAGGAGACATTGAACTCTAGCTTGAACTTGAAATCTAGGGATTTCAGCACTTAGCACGTGGTTCTGTGAAAAACGAAAAAAATAACAAAGACTCTTTCGTCCTAGAGTTTGTGATGATGAAGAGGAAGTCTAAAGCACGCAGTCTGATGATGCTCACCCTAGATTTTGAGAAAGGAGATCTCAAAATGTTCACAAGAAACATAGGTAGGATCCCCTAGATTAGGATCCTTATTTATCCCTCAGTGGCTTTTGTTTTTCTCCATCAAGTTCCCCAGGGGCTTTTTCATTCTACAAGATCACAGCCACCTTGGAGCTCATTGTCTCATCAAGACCCTCACCCTGTGAAGGGGAGCTGGACTGTCCAGGCTAACCACCTCTTCATTTCCCACCCAGCTGAATTCCCTTTTTTATCACCCAGAGGACAGGGGCAGACACTGGCACCCTGTTAAGGTTGGCAATTGGTCTGAAATGAGATACTAGTTAATAAGAGTTTTACTTAACTATTATAACAAGGATTCAATATTACTCAAGCTATTTTACCTTCTTATGGAAATTCTTCTGGACCAATTGGTAGCCTTAGGGAGACTTGGTTTTGAAGTCTTCATTAAGTCTGAGAGGTCTGGATTCCATGTGAGTGGAACTTTTTATGACTTGGAAGTTATACTAAGAAAGACAGAAAAACCAGTTAATAATAACTGACATTTTTGTTAAAGTTTGCAAAACATTTATCAAGGATTTTCTCAATTAATTTTCATATAATCAGTACGTGCCTTGCTTTTTGTTTTGGGGGGGATGGTTGAACCTTAGTATTCTCCAAATTGGAAAACACATAACATTTTCCCCATCTTTCTAATCTCCGGATCTGTGACTTTAATGTTATCCTTATCTTGTTCATCCCATATATCCAATCAGTGATTTAGTAATCTTGTCATTTCTGCCTTTATAACCTCTCTCAAATGCACCCCTTGTCTCTTCACTCATCTTTTTATCTGAATTACTGCAATATCTTCCTATTTGGGGCTCCTTACCTCAATTCTCTCTCCTCTCCAGTCCACTCTTCTTCCCATAATTGCCAAGTAATTTCATAATCATTGTAATAGGGACCCACGTGTCCCTATTGTCTGAATATGAAATATAAAGTTCATTTTGGAGCATTTAATGTTTTTCATAATTTGTCCCCTTTCTTTATTTTTTTATTATATATTATTGCTTTCCACAATCTCTGGGTTTCAGCCATACTGTCTACTTGCTAGTTCTCTCAGGAATACTGGTTCATCCCTTTCCTGGAATTCTCTTCTGCCTCTCCTTTGCTTTCTTGAATCTCTGATTTTCTTTAATTCTCAGTTTGGGCATTATCTTTGGAGTACTGCCATTCTTGGTTCCCATAACTCCAGGCATAGCATCTTCCATTATCAAGGTTTCCTTATATCTGTTTGTATGTATTTTGTACATATTTCTTTATGTCCATGTAGTCTTTCTCCATTAGAATGTGAACTCCTATTCTGACTATATATCAAAGCATACTTTTTAAAAACTTGATTTTTCCTTATTTTTTCCTGTTTTTTCTTTTACTATATGACCAATACCTCAGTAGATAAAGCACTGGCCTTGGAATCAGGAGGACCTAAGTTCACATCCCACCTCAGACACTTATTAGTTGTGTGTGTGACCTTGCGCAAGTCACTTAACCTTAATTGCCTCACATCTAATGCCATCGCCAGTCTTTCTAATTCATATCTGGATCCAAATGACTCTGGAGGAGAAAGTGAGAATGGTGACTTAGCACAGTACTCCATTACTCAAATCCAATTCATGTGCTTATCATGACATCACCTCCCTGATATCATGGTCCTTTTCATGAATAAAGGACAACCATCATCAATATCGAAATATATTTTTGTATAACATGTATAATCTACATCAAATATACCAAATATAACCTCTATCAAATTGTTTATATTCTCAAAGGGGGGGAAGGAGGGAGAACATTTAAAACTCAAAATTTAAAAAACTGAATGTTAAAAAGCCTTTTTTCAGATAATTGTAAAAATAATTTAAAAAATATTTTAAGCTCCTTGAGGGCAAGAACTATTTCACTTTTGTCTTTATATCATCAGAGATTATTAAGAGGACTAACACCTCTGGTGTGAGGACTTGTTGGGCCCTTTTCTGGATTGCTCATCCTTCTTTGGTGTCTAACTGATCACCTAGCTCCAGTCAAACCTAGGGAAACTATCTTAGCAGATGGATGAGGGACTCAAACCTATCATTGAGTTAAGGTGGTATCTCCCCCAGGCATGTGCAAACTTCCCTTGGTGGAATGGGCAGATGAGAACACTTTGTTTCAATGAAAGTGGCTGAAGCAAGTGGTGGGGGGCACTTAGAGCTTGGTCAAGACATCAGAGCTGCCCAAGGTCATCCATTATATCCCAGACTTTTGTCAAGTCATCTTGACTGGACTTTGATGATGCAGGAAGAGAGTGAGGCTGATGACTTTGTGCAACTGTTTCACTTAAATACAATTCATGGAGACAAGACATCACCCCCATGATGTCATTAGTTCTCACTGAATGACAACAATTTGACATGTAGTAGGCATCTAAATATTTATTGATTGAAATCCTTGAGACTTTGAGGGATTGTCAAGGTTTTTAGAGACTAACAACTTTGGTACTTTGTTGGTTTAGATTAAAGAGTTGATATCAGAGGGCTGTACTAAATGGTCTTACTAACTCTGGGTCTGAAATTCTGTGACTTTTTTTTCCCTTAATGTGTGTGTTGATAGCACTACTTTTACACTGTGGCTTAATTAGGATTAGTTTTTGGCAAATGGAACAAAATGAGGGAGCCAGGGAGAAGATGAAAAAGTTAAAAGAAAGGAGGAAAGAAAGTGGGAAAGAAAGAGAAGAAGCAGGAGAATGTTTTTAAAATAATTGTATATGAGGCGGAAGAGAGAGGCAAAGAGCTGGGAGGTCTGAGTGGATGGAGGTAAAGAGATAGTTCAAAGAAATAGAAAACAGGAAGTGAAAGTCCTCTACTCCAAGACCTATGCTCTATCCATTGTATACTTTGATCTTCCCCAAGCTGTCAGCTAGCTGTATTTTAGTCTAATTACCCACCTTCTGTAACCCTTCCTGCTTTCCCCAAGTAGTGAAAGGATTAGGGAAAGAGTTTTGGGTCTGGAATCCTTTTTTAAAACATCAGGTGCCCATAGCAACTTGAGGGCAAGAAAATGTGGGAGGGGAATTGTCTTCCTGCAAAAGACTGCAGGGAGTCATTTGTTTTTAAGATATTTTTTTCAAGGCAATGGGGTTAAGTAGCTTGCCCAAGACCACACAGCTAGGTAATTATTAAGTGTTTGAAGTTGGACTTGAACCCAGGTACTCCTGACTCCAAGGCCAGTTCTCTATCCACTGCGCCACCTAGCCACCCCTCTTTTTGCAGTCTTACTGGAGGATATGGTTCTTAGAAGCTTGTAGTCTGAGTGTCCCAGAATCTGTCTCTGAGCCAAATTTGACTTGTCTTACCAATATGGACTCCTATAGTACAGTATTCTCTGTGTGCAGCTTACGTCTCTGTTCCAGTTATTTCAAACTAGATATTCCAGAGATGTCTTAAATATAGTAAGATCAAGACTAAACTCATTATCTTTCCTCTAGAACCAAGATCCCCATTACTATTGAGTGTACTATCATCCTCCTGGTCACCCAGATTCTCACCCTTGGTGTCACCCTTGACTCCTCTTTATTTTACCACCAACTCCCCACTTCCACATCCAATTTGCTGCCAAATCCTATTGATTCTATCATACCTGGCAGGTCCTTTTCTCTCTTCTAACACTGACATCACTCTGGTGCAGAGCTTTATCATCTCTCCTGAACTACTGCAATAGCCTGCTGATTGGTCTCCTTGCCTTAAGGGAGGCTCCAGTGCTCCAGTCCATCCTCCATTTAGCTGTCAAATTGATCTTCCTAAAGCATAAGTCTGATCCTATCACCTTCTAGTGGTTCAATGATTCCCTGTTGTCTCCAGGATCAAATATAAAATCTACTGTTTGACTTTTAAAGCCCTTCATAAACTGTCCCCTTCCTACCTTTCCAGTCTTATTACACTTTAAGCTCTTTTTCCCCTTCCCTCTCCACCAAATCCCCATATACATTTTTCTATCTTCCCTATTGTCTCAGTGATTTATTTCTCTCAGTAAAACTTTTGAAAGGGGACTAGCAGGAATGCTTGCTACATATTCATAATCCCTCTGAGGAGGAAAGAGAGAAGGATGTTGGAAAAGAAAGTGAAGGGAAGAGATCTTAATTCACTATTTATTTTGAAGACACTATGCTTACTTCTTATCTGGTGCTTCAGTACCATAGCAGAAAGGAAATCCAAAGGTAATTTGTATGCATTTTACAAGTCTTTTTTGTCTATTTTGATTAAGCATAGTTATCAGGATAATAGGCATCATAAGCAGATGTTAATGAACATTAGAGAGGTGGAGTTGAATATATCAAATAGGAAATCATAAAGAACTTCAGAACTGGGAAAAATATGAGAAGGCATCTACTGCATTCTTCTCATTTTACAGAGATGGAAACTGGAAGCATAGAGAAGAGGTGACCTATTTAAAGTCTAGCAGAAACAACATACTTCTTAATTTTTCCTTGGTAGAACAGACACTGATTCAGGCTAGTCATTCTTTGTGTGTCTATTCTCATATACCAGTCAAGTAGAATCATCATATTGTACATTCATTTTCTTTTAAAAAAATATTTTATTTTCAGATCTAAATTCTCTCCCTTCCATTTTCCCTTCTCTATTCATTGAGAAAGCAAGGGGAAAAACCTACTCTGTCCATCCATTCATTTCTCTCTCTCTCTCTCTCTCTCTCTCTCTCTCTCTCTCTCTCTCTCTCTCCCCCCCACTCTCTGTCTCCACTGCCCCAAGTGATCATGTTTATTTCTGGAGGTGAGAAATAGGTTTCATCATGAGTCCTCTGGAATTGTGATTGGTTATTGTGTCTATCAGAGTTCCTAAATCTTTCAAAGTTGTACAATCATGGTTAGAAGAATACTAGACCCTGTGGGGGATTTTAATGAAATGGACTCTGCCCTCAAAAAGATTACACCTTTATGATATCATATAATAATGAAAATGAATCTCTTTCCTTGGATTTCACTGGAAGCTGGCAGGATTGGTACATATTGGCAGGATACTGGCTGGCTTCAGATGCTCAGAGAGCCAGAAGTGAAGAGAGTAGGAGACAGAGGAGTGGGCACCTCTCCAGTCTCTTCTTCTCCTCAGGCATGCATTGTACTATTTCACTGCCAATTATTCACCCTTCTCATTTCTGGACTAATTAGGATGCTAGAAGACAGGAACTGGACTTACCACTAACAGCTTTACAAGCAAGCAAAGTAGCCGGAAGCCTACATGGTATGATTTGAGAGGTGCTGGGAAAGATTTCTTTCCTCTCCCCCAAAATTAAAAAAGAAAATCTTCCTTACCATCTGTCACAGGGACTGGAATTGTGTCATTAGAGATTAATTGCTTTGTATCTTTTCTGTTTGATGCTTGCTACTATGAGGATAAAGCTAAACTTGTGCTGATTATCAGGGACTTAATAGACTTAGAGGAAAGAAACTGCCTGAGGCTAGGGAAGAAGGGGAGGGGCTAGAGAAGGATTTGGTCCAAGATATTATTATTGTTGTTGTTGTTATTATCATTATTTTTATTTTAGGATCAGGTCTCCATCTTTCCCCCAGGTTGGAAGCATAGTGGCTACCCATGGGCTTGATCCCATGACCAATTGTCAAGGGTGCTTTTACTTGATCCATTTCCAACCTGGGCCATGGTTTGATCCTTCATAGGAAACCTGGTGTCTTCCCTACAATCCCCTTAGAGTAGGTAAGGAAAATAAGGAGGCAGAAGCACACAATTCTGGTAAAGTACTGTGTGTCTCATATAAAACGTCTTTTTAATAGTATAACCTTGTATTATACTTAACTGTGTACGCTTTATATTTTCCCACCTTTGAGCTTCTTAAATAGCAAGGTCTGTCATTTTTTTACATTTCTATAAACACCTAATAGTGTCTTCTTTATCATAGGTACCTAAATTCTTATCAAATTTAATTGAGGCAGGGGTATGTAAGCTATAACTTTCTAAGGGAATACTACTGAGAGATATAATGCCTCCTGTGATTATCAATCACTTTAGGAGCAGGAGGAAAGATTGGTTGTCCTTGGATTCTAGTGTGGCCTTTGACATAACTCAAAGTCAGTTCATTTTTCTGGGTCTCAGTTTCCTATATCTGTGAAATGAGATGGGATTAAAGAAGATTATCTTCAAGGTCCCTTTTAACTTAATTTTTCTGTGAGCATGACTGCAACTTTTCGCAAAGCTTTACTAGAAAGTCATTCTGTAACTTGTGCAGAGCAAGTGGATCTATGTGCTAGGGGGCTAAAGTTTAGGAATGTTAGCTGTGCTTGCATTCCACCAGTACCCTAGAACCAACTTAGCTAAGCATCTTGTTAGCATCAATAATTGAAATGGGAAACTACTAGAGACATTTTCTTCTTCCCTCCACTTGAGAGGCTACAGTTTAGGTAAACTCTTCCTTGTAAATTCCTTTCACTGCCAAAAGCATCAACAGCAGAATTTGAGGATGTGAATTATGCTATTTGTCTATGTTACAATTGGCGCCATTTCCCTGAGGGAACAAAAATTTGCTAGTTAGGATTCTCTTGGAACAAAATACAGGTTGGCACCTTCTGGAGAGAAGGATGTTGAGGAACTAGGGGAAGAGGATAGATGAGTGTCGAAAATAAATCCAAACTTATTCTACTTCACAATTTTGCCTGATGCCAACCCTAGGTGGCAGTGCTCCTTTCAGTAATCACAATCATAACTCTTGATTTTCCCCTGATACTAGGAAATTTAGCAATGTATAGCCTTTTTATATAGTTTTTATACTTTGTTTAGTTTTGAATACAAAAGATCTGACTTTTAATCTTGATTCTGCAATTGTTATGTCACCTTGTACAAGAGATGTCTCCTGGATCTCAATTGTCTCACCCGAATGATGAATAGGTAGGAATAATCTTTCTGTCTCTTATGCCTCTAAAATGGTACCTGCTCTGTACTATAAGAGTAATGAGGGCAAATGACCACAAGAGGGAGCAAAAGTATGTGATTAGAAATCGAAAGTCCTAAAAGGCCATGCCAGTTAAGCCTTAAATTTTAGGATTTCAGATTTAAGGATCCTAAAATCTAAAGCCTGAAAAAGACTAAGAGGTCATTCTATGTTTCTATATCCAGGTCAGACTGTTCTTTGAACTACTGCAGGAAGAGAGTTTGCATTTGTTATTGTTTCATTGTGTAAGACTCTGAGTGACCCTATTTGGGCTTTCCTTGACAAGGATGCTTGAGTGGTTTGCTGTTTCTTATTCCAACTCATTTTACAGATGAGAAAACTGAGGCAAAATGAGTTAAGTGACTCTAAGGATCACAAAATTTATCCTCTGATAGTAGACTTGGAGTTTCATTAACAGAAAGTCTCTTGGGTGAGAAAAGTCTTTCCACTATTTCCAGTCAACATGTGCAGTTTATAATCTTAGAGAATTGTCTAGAGGATTGAGGGGTCAACTGATTTGCCAAAGATCACACTATCAATCAATCAATAAACATTAATCAGGTAGCAAGATGGTTCAGTATATAGAGAAGATGCCTGAAATCAGGAAGACCTGGGTTCAAATTTGACCTCAGACATTAGTATCTTTGCCAAGAAAACCCCAAATGGGGTCACAAAGAGTTGAACTATACTGAATCAATTGAATAAGAACAATTCAACTATATATCAGATTCTGTGCTATACAAAAAGAGGCAAAAGACAGTCCCTGCCTTCAAAGAGCTCATACTCTAGGAAGTGGGTCATAAATTCAGGTGTTCCTAGCTTTAAGATTGGCTCTCTATACACTATTCTATGCTGTTTGCATAAGTATGTAAAGAGAATTAATCAAAATAAAATTTAAAAATAATGGTTAGGGAGGGAGGTCACTGAAGCTTGGTGAGATTAGGAAGAGTACCCTTACCAACATATGTTTCATATTAAAAGTTTAACATGTGTTTCATGTTAAAAGTTCTTGAGGCATGGTGAAAGAAGAAGGGCGATTTTGTGACTTCCACAATTAGTACTTTGCATTCTATAAAACATTTACATAGCCAGTATATTATTTGTACCCTGTGAGGAGGTAGGCAGGTATCAGTTCTGATTTATGTATAAAGACAAAGAAATGCTACTATGGTTCTTGCATCCTTTCTCTAAAGGGGCCTCTAATTCCATATTCATTTGCACAGATTTGGTTTAGTCCTGGAGGAACCATGCCCTAATTGGAGACATCAGGCTCTTTTTTTTTAAATCCTTTGAGTCTTTATTTCCACACCCTGGATCCCTGGGAGAAATCACTTAAAGTTTAGATTTGATTTATGATAGGGTATTCCCCAAAAGGGAGAAGTATTTAATGTACAAAGCAGATCAGGTATAGTACAGCTATTTATTTTCTCTTCACAAAAGAAATGCTTAAAACACAAAAGGTAGCACCCATTGATAAAGACTTAAAACATGAAGAAGCAATAAATATAATTCTTATTACACACCTGGAGATGAGTATTTAAAACATTAACAAGGACAGTTTAGTAAGATTGCTGAATTGTTATTTTACCACCACCTTGTCTGTCTGCTGACAGAACAACTTCCTTAAGGTCTATGTTTTATGGGCAAGTCAGGGTAGGTCAGAGTTTGTCTTGGTGATCATCCCTCCTTTGAGAATCATAATCCTAGCATCAGGGGGCTCCTCCTACAGAGTAGCCTACAGCTTCTACTGTTTTAAATTCATGAGATCATCTCAAGGGTTGGAAGTATCTGTTTCATGATCTTTGTTCAGGTTAGCTATGGTTAGGGAAAGAAAAAACTTTCAGGGGCCCGAAACCTAAGCTTAGGTTCAGATAGACATCACTTGTGTTTAAAAGTCTTCTTCATAAATCCTGAGGTGGGGAAAGAAGAACTTACTTTTCCTTTTCTTACAGGAAGAAAGAGAAGAGACATAGTCAGAGAGATAGATAGAGACAGCCAGAGAGAGAGACAGAGAGACAGACAGAGGCACACACGCATAGAAACAGTCACAGAAAAAGAAAGAGACAGATAGGTAGAGACCACAGAAAGAGACAAAGACAGAGGCAGACATAGATAAACAGTGACAGATGCATAAGGAGGGAAGGAGAGAGAGAGATGGAATCAGATTCACAGACACAAAGGGACAGAAGGAGAGAGAGAGATTTTTTTTCCAGGTTTTTTTTGCAAGGCAAATGGGGTTAAGTGGCTTGCCCACAGCCACACAGCTAGGTAATTATTAAGTGTCTGAGGTTGGATTTGAGCTCAGGTACTCCTGACTCCAGGACTATCCACTGTGCCACCTAGCCGCCTGAGAAGGAGATATTGTATCTTAGCTTCCCCATTTCTTAAAAGGTCTCTGAGGTTCTGGGGTGGGGTGGTTCCCCTGAGTACTTCTGCTAGTGCTCTGGTGCCCAAGAATCTCAAAAAAGTACAAATGAAGGCTCTTAATACCCTTTCACAAACTATATGCAGAAATCCCAAGCAGTCTATTCAGTACTGAGCCTAGATAATCCCCAAATTAATCATCTTCAGGAAGGGCCCAGGACTTCCAAAACTGGTGAATTTAGTGATTACCCTTAGTCTTAAATGCAAAGTTACACAAATTACACAAATGTCAATTTGCATTGTTTATTATTTGGGGAAAGGAATGATTAAAGATCCAGAGAATATTCACAATTATTTCTGGTTGTTGAATGCCAACTTATTACTCTAGAACCCCTTGTATGTGGCCCAAAACGTGATCAAAAGCAATTCAGCAGAGGATCAAGGCATCAGGGTCTCCACTAACTAGAGTTCCCTTTCTTCCATGTTATCTTTTTTCACACTTCAACCACAAAGATCATTCTGATTCAATATAACCAATTATTCCAAACCTTTTAGGTCAGACCTGATGGAAGCTAGCTTATTGACATGGGTTCAAGATTGGAAAACAAATAAGACATTTGTAGACTGTCTAACAGGTAACAAAAGGAAATTTACTTAACAATAAATTAGAAAGCTATTTAGAAAGAATACAACACTATTTTGGTTGGGTGCAGCTTTCCTGCAATGGTGGTACACTAGTCAATAGCTTGGGTCTGATCTGTGGGAAGACCTCAACTTCTCATGTGTTGGTTTTGGTATTTAGGTGAAAAGGAAGTTACATTTATGCTTGAGCCTTTTTCTCCCAGAACAATGATATCTTTTTTGTTTGTTTTTGTAAGGGATCAGGGTTAAGTGACTTGCCCAAGGTCACACAGGTAGGTAGGTGGTTATTAAGTGTCTCAAGTTGGATTTGAATTCAAGTCCTCCCAGTGCTACCTCTGATCAATGAAGTCTTGAAAGTTTCAATTCCTTCCTCCCTTCTTCTCTCCCTTCCTTCCTCCCTCCTTTTCTTCTTCCTTTCCTTTCTTGCTAAACTAATCCCCTGAAACAACAAACAAACAAAAAACCCAACCTTCTCATAGAAATTGATCTTGTCCAGAAATATAAGCCTCATTCTTATATGCATTTTAAGTTGATCTGGATAGTATACTTCCTTCCTAGTCCTCTGGCATTGTGGTTTATCATTGCAAATTTAAATCTTTTTTTTTAGGGTTTTTTTTTCCTGCAAGACAAATGGGGTTAAGTGGCTTGCCCAAAGCCACACAGCTAGGTAATTAATTATTAAGTTTCTGAGACCAGATTTGAACCCAGGTACTCCTGATTCCAGGGCTGGTGCTTTATCCACTGTGCCACCTAGCCACCCCAAATTTCAATATCTTTTAAGGGAAAACCTAACCTTTTTTGCCTGCATGGGTTAAATGTTGCTGGATCAGTGAATGCCTTGTTCTCTTCAGAGTTCCATATTGTGGGGGCAGGGGGATTAGTGAGATGGAAGACATGGTCTTTGACTTTAAAGACTTTGTTAGGCAAAACACATACACAAATTTAAGGATTATTCTAAAGCAACATATCAGGAGTACAAGTAAATATAGTGCAAACAGAGGAAGCCCAGGAGGACTAATATAAATGAACTCCATAGGAAGAGTCAGTTCTGGCAGGCTTCTAAAATGATAAGCAGTTATTTAAGAAACATTTTATTTCATTTATTAAATATTTTGCTTATTTATTTTTCCAACTGCATGTAATGGTAGTTTTCTTTTTTTTTTTAGTTTTTTTTTTTTTTTGCAAGGCAAATGGGGTTAAGTGGCTTGCCCAAGGCCACACAGGTAGGTAATTATTAAGTGTCTGAGACTGGATTTGAACCCAGGTACTCCTGACTCCCGGGCTGGTGCTTTATCCACTGTGCCACCTAGCCGCCCCTAATGGTAGTTTTCAATGATCATTTTTTGCAAAGTTTTTAGTTTCACATTTTCTCCCTCCATCCTTTTCTTCCCCTCTCTATACATGTAATAAAGAATCAGATAAAAAATTAGACTCACAAAAAAACAGAAAAAAAATTAGAAAGAAAACAACATAATACAAAAGACAATTTTTAAAAATTGAAGATTGTAAACTTTAGTCTGCATTTGTATGCTATTTTCCATCACAAGATTTTTAGAATTATCTTTGATCATTATACTGCTAAAATGAACAAGTCCATCATAACTGATTATCACCCAATGTTGCTATTGGTATATATGAAGTTCTGGTTCTGTTTACTCAGCATCAGTTCATGTAAGCCTTTCCAGGCTATTCTGAAGTCCTCTCCTTCGTGATTTCTTATAGAACAATAATGTTCCATCACATTCATATACCACAATTTGTTCAGTCATTCCCCAATTGATGGACATCTCCTTAATATCCAATTCTTTGTCACTACGAAAAGAGCTGCTATAAATATTTTTGCATATGGGGTTTTTTAAACTCTTTTTCATGATCTTTTGAGAATACATTCCCTGTAGTGATGTCAATAAACATTTTAAAAGTACCTACTAAGTACAATTATCCCTTTTAAATACACTGCAGGCTGGCATACGCAATTAAATGAAAATTTAGGGGGACTTTTGCAGATGAACAGAAATAGTTTAGAAACTCAGAAATATATATAATATAGGTATAGCATTATATAAAGATATTTTATCTTTTAATACCACTAATATACCTATATTTTACAATAAGATATTATAAACATCCCCATAAAAGAAAATGAAAAAATTCATACTACTCTAGTATGAAGGGAGGACCCAAAATTTTTACCTGGATTTTTCAAATGGGAGGAATAATATATCCCTATCTTTCCCCACCCCCTCATGTAGAAGGATAACTTCCTTAAGTTCTGAGAATACAATTTTGAGGGAAAACAAGTCATTCCCTACCCTCAGGCAAATGGTGAGAGGTAGGATACAAAAAAGCAGCTGAAGGATGTTTTCCATGATGTACTGAAGTAGAGGGAATTAGAAAATGGAGGGAATTATGTGTGGGTTGGTAACTTAGAACAATAAGGTTTCTTTCCTTTCAAGAATTTGGCAAATCCTCAGAAATCCCAGCTTCTATCATGTTCATTCTCCCTCATCAGGGGCCCAGAGTTGGTGCTGCCTTCGTTTTGACATATACCTTCTGTGCTCCCCTGCTTCCCATCACTAACAACTTTAACTTCAATGAGCAGTATGTGGGGCATCCAATCTGCCACCGTAAAGAGGATAAATTAGAAGACGTTCATGAGCAGGGAGGAAAATAATATTGGGGAGGGAGATAATCCATCATCAACATAAGGGACAGGCACTGCCTCTATATATCATCATATGCCAGAGAGAAGGGACATTAGATGGGGGAAAAAGGCAGAGACCCTTTACAGTAAGGGACAGGGGCCAACCTATCTGCTTATATATATCTTGCATTATGCAGTGGGAGAAAGGAAATCAATAGAGTTGTCAGGAATTTAATGCATTCAGCATTGCAAACCTTCCTATCTCAGGATGCTTTAGATGGATGCTTCAAATAAAAAAGGTGGGGAGGAGGAGAGGAAGGGGGGAGAGAGAGGAGTTAAATACCCTGACAGACCAGAGGGGAAGAGGAGACACTTAGTGAGTCTCTGGGAAAATTAAAGTCCATAAATCATTAGGTTCAAGAGAGAGTCCAGAGTAGGGATGACAAGTTAAGACCCTTAAAATTAGAAATGTTATCATATAGGTCTCCTACTTCTCTCCTTTATCAGCCAGAGGGCACCTAAGTGAGGCTGAATGAATAAGGATGGAAACTTCTTCCCATCCCTGCCATAGAAGATTGTCTGGTTTAACCCAAGGGAGAACCTGAGGAAGAAGAGGACAGTTTTGTGGTGTCATAGTGGAGGGGTTCATAAAATGAGAACCCTTTCTTCATAAGAGGGTCCCCATGACTTTGCAAATGACACTGGATTGGGTGTTGAGGAAAGTATATTGTTTCAAAGAAAAAAATCATATGTCTGATATTTAATAAGGTCTATTACTTATATCATTAATTTCATAAGATTTCACTCATTCATAACCTTTCATTCCAGTAGGACATCTCTGATGGAAGGTTTTCCATGTGTACTACATATAGGACTTCTATCCAATATGTAGTAAATGCTTGACCTTTAGGTCCCTGAGGACTAACTGTAGAGATTATCCTATAGAGCAGTTGTATCTAGAAGATGGCAGTCATATAATAGGCTTCATCCTTGAGCTGCCTACTTCTGGACAGTTCTGTCTATATGTCCAGAGCCACTTTTCTCTTTGACTCAACTCAATAATCTCAATTAAGATCTGAATTCCCACGCTTGAATCGTACCCTCTTCTTACTGTCTTTAGCTTTCTTCAAAGCTTAGCTCAAAAACCAACTCCTTCAAAAGATTTTTCTTGATTTCTTCAGTTATTTGACATCTCTGATATTACTTTGTGTGTATATATATGTGTGTTATTTATCTGTTGACATATTTTCCCTTCATAAGGTCTTTGAAGGCAATTTATTTTAAAATCAGGCAATTGATTTAATTTTATTCTTTTAATTCATAAAAAAATGTTTTCTCCCTCTCACCTCTCCACTTCCTCAAATGAAAAAACAAAAAGACAAAATCTTGTAACAAATATGCATAGTTAAGCAAAATAATTTTCTACATTAGCCATGATCAAGAAAGCATATGTTTTATGTGCATTCTGAGTCCATAAACTCTCTGTTAAGAGGTAAAAATATTCTGAAGAATCCATATGTTTCATCAGAGAGCTAAAGTAGACCATGACACAATAAGTTTAAAAGAATTTCTAGACTAGAAAGGAGAACAATTTGGAGAATGTTATAATAATCGAAATGAGAAATAATGAGGGACTGAATTGGGATAAAGGTTGGGTGAATGGAGAGGAGAAAAATGAATGCAAGAGATACTAGAGACAGTATCTACAGGGAACTGATTATTTATTGGAGTTGAAAGGTTAGAAAGTTGGCTGAGTAGAAGGTCCTTCCATGAAGAACCCCTAATCCCAAGTTTCTGAGGCCTGGGGCAATCTGTCCTATTTCTCACTTCAAGGGCTTACTAGTATCCTCTCTCTCTCTCTCTCTCTCTCTGTCTAGGTGGAATTTCTACATAGTTAATAAAGGTTGTGAGGGCCTGTAATGTGAATTATGCCCTTTTGCACTGATATTTTATATCCCTAATTTATGCTTGGTAAATGTGATATTTCAGTTCATGGGGAAGGGATATTGTTTTAAACTTTGTATCTTCTTTAGAGTTCAGTATAGTAGCTGTATACAGGAAACAATGTTTGTCCAGTGACTTTTATAAATATAATATACAAATTATATATATACATATGTGTACAAACATACATACATGTATATGTACATATTTATGTATATAAATATGTGGGACAGTTAAATGGCTCAATGGATAAATCCCTGGGTCTGGAGTTCAAATTTGGTCTAAGATATTTATCTGGGTGACCTTGGGCAAGTCACTTAACCTCTGTTTTCCTTAATCCACTGGAGAAGGAAATAGCAAACTACTCTAGTACCTTTGCCAAGAAAACCCCATTGACAGTATGACCCTGGGAGTCAAGAAGAGTCGGACATGTCTAAATGATGAACAACAAAAATATGTGTGCATGTAAATGTTAACATTGTGTTCCAGATCCTGAATCCAAGTCTAGTGTTCTTTTCATTGTTTAAGTGAAGGCAACATGATATTTTCACTCTGTATTGTGTCTAGATCTAAATTTGGGTTGCTTCTTTTTCTTCTATTTTTTCAGCCAGATTTTATGCTCCAGCCAAATTATCCCTTGTCTTTTCCATCCTTTGTATATGCACAAATGCCACTTGTTGACAGATATCCACTAAATTCAGGAATAAACTTTATGTGAGAGGAAGCCTCCTGTGGGTGCTCTGTTATATCAATGTTATTATTATTATTATTGAAGAAAATTGAAGAAAATTGGGATTAAATGTTTGCCCAGGGTCACATAGCTAGAAAGTGACTAAGGTCAGATTTGAACTCAGCTCTGCTTGATTCCAGGGCTAGTATGTGCCATCTAGCTGCCCCATATCAATTTTCTACATAGAATTTTGAGGTAGCTTAATCTTTTTCTCTATTTGTTTGATTCTCTCCCTTCACTTATTGACATATTCTCTATTATGTCTGTTCTAAACCTTCTCCTCTCTTTAGTTTTTTTCCAAGAACAACTCCCTGCTCTGTGGATGATTTGATAGAGAATTCCCTTAAATCCCTTCATTGTTCTCACTCATCCTTTTTGTTTTTTTCTTTCAGTCAGTGAACGCTTAGAAGGCAAGTGTCATCAGAAAAACAACTTCCTGCCCCAGGAGAACTTGCTTGAGAGATGCAGCACACAAAAATTACCCAGGAGAGAGAAAATCCATTCATCCCATTCCTCCAGAGTGAAGTGGAAATAGTACAGGCTTTGTACTGGATTCAAATCTAGTCTCTGCCATTTTCTACATGGGTAACTTTGGACAAGTTAATTTACCTCTCTGGGCCCATTTCCTCATTCATAAAATAAAGGAGTTAGATTAGATGTCCTTTAAGGTCCCTTTCAGTCCTAAAGCTACAATTCTATAATCCTATAAAATCTCCAGTGAGCACCTCCAGAGAAGAGACACCAGGGAAAGCCAGATTATACAACTGTACTCTTCCTAAATCCATCCCTGATTCATGTTCTGCACATAACCCAATATTTATAAAGGCAACTTTAATGCTGCTTATTGCTGTGCCTTCCTGCCCCTTCAGTTCTCCACCTAACACCGCCTTTCTATAGCAAAGCATTTTAGCCTTCTTCAATTATACTGTTAATAGCCTTACTCTATCAATTATTCTGCCCCTCTCTCTCATGAATCTTCAATCATGAGAGTGTCTCTACTAGGTCCTCACCTTCAGTTTCTATAAAGATGTTTAAGACTCACCAATGTAAAAAAAGAGTATTTCCTTGTTTTTACTTCTTCAAGTTGTTATCCCCTTACTACCAAACTCTGGAAACTACCAAACTCACTCCTAAACTTATACTCTCTACAATGTAGACATTTATTATTCAACATTTTAGCTCTTCTGGGCTGCATTGCCCAACAAAAACTTGTCAAGGGCCACATATAGAATTTAATATTTATTTATGACTGCAATATAACCCATATTAGCAATGAGAATAATAATAAAATGTAACAATGCTACTTGAATGGGTTTTGAGGGCTGCATGTGACACACCACAGGTTGGACACAACTGCCTATACTTTACCATAAGAGGGCTCTCCAAGGTCATGAATGAACTCTTTTATCATTAAACCCAGTGCTTTTTACTTTCTGTTTTCCTTTTTGACTTCTTTGACTCTTTGCCTGTATTCTTTTTTTTTTGAGAGATTTACCTCCCTTAATTTTTTTTTAGGTTCTTTTTTTTTTGCAAGGCAAATGGGGTTAAGTGGCTTGCCCAAGGCCACACAGCTAGGTAATTATTAAGTGTCTGAGACTGGATTTGAACCCAGGTACTCCTGACTCCAGGGCCAGTGCTTTATCCACTGCACCACCTCGCTGCTGCTCCTTACCTCCCTTAATTTTCATGATGGTGCATGCCCATGGTTTCTTTAAGATATCTCTAAGTGGTACATTGCTGCTTCATGCTGAATCTATTTTCCTCTAGCCCCTTCTGTATTTTTCCTAAGATTTTGTTCTATACCCTTTCTTTTCTCTCTATGCTCTTATCTTTGTGTTCATCTGGTCTTTTAACTTGAATTTTAAGATTGGATCAAAAGATCATAGTTAAAGTGGGAAGGGACAACTGAGCATGTCTATTATAACCTTTTCATTTTGTAGATGAGGAAGTTGAACCTAAGCAAAATCAAATGACTTGTCCAAACTCACACAGATAAGCAAATAATGGAGCTGGGATTTAAGTCCAGGCTCTCTTAATTCTAATCCAGGTCTCTTCATTCATCATGGTACTATACTGCTTCTGTTTTCAAAAAGATGATTCATAAATTGCTATCTCCACCCTAATTTTTTCCCAGAACTGTAGCTCTGTATTCACTGTGCCATTGCTGGTTGTTTTGACTCTTGTTTTGACACTGGACTCTGATGACTCTAGAGGAAAAAGTGAGGTTGTGACTTTGTACAGCTCTGTCTCACCTAAATCCAATTCACATACAAGTCAAGACATCACTCTCCTGATGTCAACAGTTCTCTTTGAGAGCAAAGGACAAACAACAACAGTCAATCCTATCTTCCCAACTAAGAACTGGATTGCTCTACCTGGATGTTTAGTTAATACCTCAAATTCATCATATTTATCATCTTCTATAAATCTACCCCCCAACTTTTCTTTTTCTATTAATGATATCCCTATTCTCCTATTCTCTTATGTTTGTTATCTTAGAGTCAACTTTGACTCATTCTTTTTCCTTTTGTCACATACAATTATATTAATGATGATAATAATAATAATAATTAATATTTACTTTTAATTTACTTTGTTTTAGTTTAATTTAATTAATTTAATAAATAATAATATTTCAATACATTTGTTATCTCATTTGATCCTCAAAACAACCCTGTGTGAGGTAGGTGCTATTATTATGCTTATTATTATGGATAAAGAAAATGAGAAAGAAAATTTAAGTGACTTGTTCAGGGTCTTACAGTTAATAATATCCAATCAATAGCCAAGTCCTGTTGTTTTTACCTCTGCAATCTTCCTTACATGTGGGTACCCCTTTCTATTTTCACTGCAACTATCCTAAGTCATACTATTATCTTTTCTACCCTAGATTATTGGGTCCAAGGCCTAACTTAAATGTTATCTTTTTTTTTAAAGGTTTCTTTCTTTTTTTTTTTTGCAAGGCAAATGGGGTTAAGTGGCTTGCCCAAGGCCACATAGCTAGGTAATTATTAAGTGTCTGAGGTCAGATTTGAACCCAGGTACTCCTGACTCCAGGGCCAGTGCTTTATCCGCTATGCCACCTAGCCGCCCCCACTACGCCACCTAGCCACCCCAAATGTTATCTTTTTCAAGAAGCCCTTAATCTCCTTCTATTATCATGATATCTCCTATCTTGAATTTCTTATAATACTTTGTCTATGAACCTTCTTGACATTTATTTCATCTTCTCTTATATTAATAAATTATGTGTCAATTAGTTCTCGATATCCTCATTAGATAAGAAACTCTTTCCTGACAGAATCTGTACTATATTTGTTTTGTTTGAAAATTAAGGTAAATGTCCAAATATGATCAATTTATTAATTAGGCTAGTAGTAGCCAACAAATTGGGTCAATGACCTCTCTCAATGACCAAGGAATACAAGGAGTCATCAACTTTAATGCAGTTCTGGAGAGTACAGTGTTGGGTAGGTGAGGAAGACAATATAGGATAGACAGTATCTTGGGAGTGGGGTCAACATGATTGATGATTTTTAAAGAAAGTGGGCTAGTAAACCCATATGAGGCTAGTGGCCATCCTTCTCTGACAATTAGAGTGTTAATTGTTTTATTGTATTAACCACATCTTGCAGACCTAGTTAGTAAATCTGAATTGGCAGACTCTGGTCTAGAAGGATTTGTAGAGGAGATAAGACTCTCCTTAATTATACAAGAATAGGTAAGGATGGACAAAATATATTTTGGAGATGATTAAGTTAACTTGACATTTTAATTCAAAGGAAAAGCTGACTCAATTATAAAATTAATATAACATAAAATTATTTAAACTCTTACAGAAGAAATTAGAGGTAATATTAATTTAGATATTTTCATATCTATCTCTGTATCTCCAGCAACAAACACTGTGAATTGCATAGACATGTAACAAATGTTTATTATTTACAAAATATGACAATTTTGGTTGGTAAAAGTCAGCAGGTATATCACCTCCAGCTGGTCTTTTTTAGTCATCCTTTTAAGGTGATTTACATGGCATCCCAGGGACATTATAGGAATTGCAAAAGAATCTGTCCAGTTCTATCGTATATATGTTTACTAATTGGAATATGGAAATTATTTAAAGGGGATTCAGGCATATGATTGAAGTTAGAAGGAATTTTGAAATCAAAGCTCAAAAAAGAGCTGAGAGAAAGGGAACCTTGGTGACTGTATAAAAGGGAGTTCAAAAAAGAGTTAAGCATCTGCTGTTATCCTTGGTTTCAAATTCACTGAACAAGATGCCTCCTCCCTCTTGACCTTTCCTTCCTTCTTTTGTGTATGGTTCCCCCCTTCCCTTAAATTGTAATCTCCTTGAGGACAACCATATTTTTTTAAAATTGTATCCCCATTGCTTGATAAATAGTAGGTGTTTAATAAATGTTTATTGAATTTTTGAATAATTGGCAATAGCAGAAGCCTAAGGGCTTCTTTAACTGGTTAGTTGGATGACTAAAGTTTACATCACAGAAGAGGTAAAGACAGCTTCTGGGTTATTAAGCTCAATTTTAAATGTAACCTTTCTCCTTTTGGAGAAAAACTGCAACAATCCTTAAGATGGTAGGAAGGAATAAGATGCCTTAGAGTTCCTGTTTAGGAGTCTAAAGCAGAGAGCATCAGTAGGAACATTCAGCAGAGAAAATAACTCAGTGGAGATTTTGTTGTTCAATCATTTTTAGTCATATCCAACTCTTTAAGACTCCATTTGGGGAGTGGTTTGCATTCCTTCTGCAGTTCATTTTACAGATAAGGAAACTGAGGCAAACAGGGTTAAGTGATTTGTCACAGCTAACTCAAATCCTAGCATTCTATTTGCTGTGCCACCTCTTTAACCAAAGTGGAGATACCCTATAAAAACCAATGTAATTGGGGCGGCTAGGTGGCATAGTGGATAAAGCACTGGCCTTGGAGTCAGGAGTACCTGGGTTCAAATCCGGTCTCAGACACTTAATAATTACCTAGCTGTGTGGCCTTGGGCAAGACACTTAACCCCATTTGCCTTACAAAAAAAAACAAACCTAAAAAAATGTAATTGAGAGTGCACTGAAGCAGAGAAAGCAACTTACCTTTGCCAGAGGACGTCAGCACTTTCTACATCATCAGAAGCATGAGTTTCCTCCATTATTTGTATTCCCACAAGGTGCTCCTTCAAATTTGTTTCTATATATGTGACCCTCTTTATATGTTCTTTGGTCACACATCTCCATGAATATGTCCCCTTTCTTACAACCAATGGGAGAATATAACTATGTATGTGGGGAAATTTTTTTTATTATAGTCCCTTTTACGGAGTTGTTAGATTAAATGTCTTTTTTATACACAGAATTGTGTCCTCTGATTGACTGAATTTAACTGGGAGGGAGGGCAGCAGTATGTGGTAATTGAGGAAGATCCTCTGATCTATTCTGACTATGGCATATGCTATGAAGCATATGTAGGAACTGGGCTTCTAGGAGCTATGAGTAGCTAAGTGGTGCTGTGGAAAGAAATGCTGAGATTTGAGTTTAAATGTGACCTCAAATACTTACTAACTGTGTGACCCTGGGTCAGTCATTTAATTCTGTTTGTCTCCATTTCAACATAATTGAAATGACTGAACAATAAAAATGTACTAAATGCTATACAATTAACTTCTTATTTAATCTTTACAACAATCCTGGGAGGTAGGTTTTCTCATGTTATATTTAAGGAAACTGAGGGAGACAGAAATTAAATGACTTGCCTAAGACCTTGTAGACATGAGTCAAACTTAAGATTTGTTCAAGAGATTATCTTCACAGTTTTATTTTGGAGTAGGGGAAGTAATGAGTCAAAAAAATCTGATCCCTCTTATTTTTTTTAAGCAGCTAGGCCCTTTCATGAACTTGATGTATGAGAATTCAAACCTGTATTTTTCTTCTTGCTGTTTTTCAGTCATGACTGACTGTTCATGACCACATTTGTGGTTTTCTTAGCAAAGAAAGATACTGAAAGTGGTTCACCATTTCTTTCTAGAGCTCAATGAAGCAAACAGGATTAAGTGACTTGCCCAGGGTCACACAGTAAATAACTGAGACCCATTTGAATTCAGGAAAATGAGTCTTCCTGATTCCAAACCTGTCCCTCTATCCCCTGTACCACTTGCTGCCCTTTATTTCTTAGTGGAAGGAAATGTCCATCACTCCTTGGACTTGAGGGTCTTTTATACCAGCAAAAGTAAAAACATCAGTTAGAGGGTTGAGCAGTGGGATAGATTGTGGAGGTATGGTTTTAAAAGGATTCTGACCCACAAAACTCTTTTAATCTCTGGGTAGTAGTCTAGGAAATTTCTGTAATGCTACCATAGTTTGTGAAAAAAACAAAAAATCCAACACAAACAACCCAACCCAGAAACTCACAAGGCGTCTGCACACACACACACACACACACACACACACACACACACACACACACCCGAGATCATGTACACTTACTTGAGTATCTACAAGAAGTGACTAGATTTGAGATTACCTCACTGTTATATTACCCAGCAGGAGTTCTAGCAATTAAATGATGACCGAGTTTCCAAAAGCAATTACTGGAATGCTATCGTGTCTCCCAAGGTGAGGAGATTAAAGAAACCTTTTATGGCAAGCCTTTGGGATGCAAGATTGGAGGGGTCTATTATCAGCATAAATCAGGTGTGTGTATCTGTGTGTTTCTGTATGTATAGATGTACACATGTGTGTCCAGGTCCATATATGTGTCTGTGTGATTTTGATTATGTTATTCTTTTATGAAGAGGGGAGGAGATAGTGATGAAAGAAACAGGAAATTTAAAATAGAAGAGACACATGAAATGGTGGAGGGTGGGAAGAGAGCTGGAAAATGGCTCAGAATATCAGTGATGAGAATAGATTGATGTTACAGGCTCCCTTCTTTTCTTTTTTTTCCTTATATAATGTTATAGAAAGAATGGTTATGGAAGTCTGTTGGATGGAGCCAGGGATGATGAAGGAATGTTTTTAAAGAAAGAGATGCAACTGGGGGAAAGCTTGCTGAGTCAGATATTGAGGATAGAGTATGCTGAGCATGGAGTCAGGGAGATCTGAGTTCAAATCCAGATTCAGACACTTACTAGCTGTGTGATACTAAGCAAATCACTTAATCTCTGTTTGCCTCAGTTTCCTCAGTTGTAAAATGGAAATAATAATAGCACCTAATCCTCAAGATTATGATGTGAATAAAATAATATTTGTAAAGTGCCTGGTACAATGTCTATCACTTAATAGCTATATGTTTTCTTCCTTCGAATCTTGATTCTGTTCCTGGGATGAGTGAGCCAGACATAGATGCCTTGCATGATACCATGAATATTTGTGGAAGGCATGGATCAGGTTTTTGGGGATGTCCTGCTTTCTAGGAAGGGCCACACCTCTAGAAGGTGATGCATGGCCCTTAGCGGGTTTATTCCTCTTGCTAGTTGGTATCATAGTGGATAGAGTGTTGGGTCTGGAGGCAGGAAGACTCCTCTTTTGTGTTCAAATCTGACCTCAGACATTTACTAGCTGTGAGAACTTGGGCAAGTCACTTAACCCTGTTTGCCTCAGTTTCCTCATCTGTACATTGAGCTAGAGAAGGAAATGGCAAACCTCTTTGCCAAACCCCGCCCCACCCCAAAGGTCATGAAGAATTGAAAACAACTGAAAAAATGATTTAACAAACAACAAATAACAACAACAAAATGGGAACAAATCCAACAATGCTTATCAACTTTTCCCTAAGTCTGGTTATTTCTCCTGAGCACCAAGGTCTCCATTTGAGGACCTGGTGATATGAGGCAGAGTTTCTGAGATCAATGTCAATTCTAGGTCCAAAAGGGTCACATTCCTATAAACCAAAAACTTACTGGTTCTTTCTTTTGGTTGTTGTTCTGTCTTCAATCCTGGTTTTCTTTTCTTTTCTTTTTTTTGCAAGACAGTGGAGTTGTGACTTACCTAAGGTCACACTGCTAGGTAATTGTTAAATATCTGAGTTTGGATCTGAACTCAGTTCCTCCTGAATCCAAGACTGGTACTCTAACCACTGTACCACCTAGCTGCCCCTCCCTCAATTCTTTTTTTCATTTTGGATCCCCAGGCATTGAACCTTGTCTCTTGGGGTCAAGGCATGGAATGGAATAGGTCATGATGGAAAGAGGAAGACTCTGGAAATGGAATATGGTCAAAAAAATTTGTGAGCTCTCCTCTAACTCCTATCATTTCGCCTTTCTTATCTAATCCTTCAGGTTTTCCTGTCATGCAGACTCCTGCTTGACAGGGCTGATCTACTTTTAATGGAGCGAGACAGCTGCAGTTGGCCTCTTAATTACATTAGATGAAGTCTTCAGCCCAGGTCTCCTGGAGAAGGGGAAAGAGATTGGTTGGTTGTCTGTTCTGTTCTTGGATTAAATATTTCAAACATCATGACCTTGGTCAGTGTATGAATACTATCTACCCTGACTGATCAGTGGAGATCAGGATTTTGGGTTACAGGTCTTCTCTTGTATCAAAAGAACAGAAATAGGAATATCCTCTTACTCCAGGAAAGAATAAAGGTATATCCAACTCTCTTTTCTTGTTAAGAGTTCTGTTCTGGATATTTATTGAAACTTTGTCTTCTTCTCACCCATGACCAATTTGTGTATGACTTTTGAAGAATAAATCCAGAGTGGAAGGGGTTAGGGAAGGTGGAGAGATAGTGGGGAGAGAGAGAGAGAGAGAGAGAGAGAGAGAGAGAGAGAGAGAGAGAGAGAGAGAGAGATTATAGGAAGTGGTTTGCTGTAACAGTAATGATACATTTTCACTATTTTCTTCTCTACAACATCTTGAGGGAGGTAAAGGAGGTAATATTGTCTCTATTTTACAGATGGAAAAACTGTGTTAGAAAGAGCAAGTCATTAGCTGATGGTCACATATATACAAAGCTTGTTTGGTGCTAGGTTCTGGAAGAGCTGTTACTAGAAATTTTGGTGCTTGAAAAGATTTCACAGGATGATAGATTTAAAAATGGAAGAAACTTTAAATATCATTTAGCTCAATATCTTGATATAATAGATGAAGAAAACAAGACCAAGAAAATAAATTGACTTGACTAAGGTTAATTGTTGTTGTTGTTTGTCCTTTATCTTTGAAGAGGACCTTGATATCAGGAAGGTGATGCTATGACTTGCAAGTAAATTCAATTTAAGTGAGGGAATGCTATGCAAAGTTACTAGCCTTATTTACTTCTCTGGAACCATCTGAATCCAGGGGCAAAATGTGGATCAGGATGGTGGAGATGGCCCCAGATATAGTGGGAGACCTTTACCTTTTTAAAATAAGATCTTTAGCAAGTCACATGGATAAAAAAATAGAACTAGTGGATAAAATTCTAGATCTGGAGTCAGGAAGACCTGAATTCAAATGTGCCCTCATACATTTACTAGGTGGGTGACTTTGGGCAAGTCACACCCCATGTTTGCCTCTGTTTCCTCATCTATAAAATGGGAATAATAATAGTACTTACCTTTCAGGGTTATTGTAAGAACAAGTGAGATAATAACTAAAAAGCTCTTAGCAGAGTGTCTTGAACATAGGAAATACTACATAAATATAAACAGTTTATTATTATTATGATTATTGTTATTGTTATTATTATTATTATTATATATCTAGGTCCCCCATTTCCAATAAGAACATTCCAAAGAGAACATTCTTTTCTCTAGAAGACCAACCTTGAGGGATAGCTTTGAAGTGTGTTGGTTTATTGCGGGGGTCTAGCCTCCATGGGGTCCTTGGAACCTGACAGGAGGGATAGAGTCAGCAAAATGAGTTGAGTCAACAAGTGGGTAAAGTCAGGAGCAGGTTGACTGACTGTCAGCAGTTTAGATTTATTTTTATAGTCTCAGGATCATATCAAACAAGCAAACTAAAATCATTTCCTTGGTTACAAAAGTGTACAATTTTCATCATTAATCATATAGTTCATATGGTTACAAGTTTGATCATGTAGTGGTTACAAGTGTGATTATCAATCATGTAGTTAATTTTCTTGTCCCTGCTCAGACTGTGATGACCTCAACCTGCCTGTTGCCTAGTTTGTTGCTGCATAGTAAAGTTATTAATTAAACAGAACTTTCCTGATAACAAGCTTTGATATAATTTGTTTAATGGAATGCTTTTATGTTTGTTTGTCCACCTGTCCGTTGACTCCTTCAATAACCAATTTTCCTTTCAGCCCTTGTTGGTAGATGCTACTGTTTCTATGACTTTTTATTCTTTCCCAATAAACTAAGGCTATTAGAGTTCACATATTGGTTACCTATACTAACTGTTTTTTTTACCATCTTTATCATATATTCCTGTGTATGATAAGGGGGGCAAAACTGTTAATTTCCCTGGAATTCTATCTGACTCATTTTGTATCTGTTTTCCCTGTATATATTCTGACGTCACCCTGGAACTCCCAGTGTTGTATTTTCCAAAGATTTTATAATGTTGAAGCCTTTTGTATGCCTCAGGGAGAGGCACTCCTGTTAAATTTGGACAGAGTTCACAATATGTTTTATTCAAGAAATTTCTCTGAAATCCTTCCTTTATAGTCATTCCACTATTAGGGTGAGTAAGTTTTGCAATCAATAATAGACCTATAAATATGGGTATACATGGAATCCCTGTATATATTGAAGAAGGAAATGTTGTTCCATCAGGCAGTGTGACTGCCCTGAGTCTTCTTGCTGCGACTGTGTCAAACAGCTTAGAGACCCTGGCTTCCAACAGTTTATGCTATATGTCCATTTGGAAGTTGAGGTAATATTTCCCAACATGAAACTCACATTAAGAAGAGGATATGGGTCAATGAGTGAATATTGTTGAAGATGGTTTGAATCTCCTCTACCTATCATCCTTCTTCAGTTTCCTCATTTGTAAAATGAGACAATTGTATTAGAGGATCTCTAAAGTCCTTTTCAACTCTGAATTTATGACTTTATGATCCTTAATTGATTAGTTATTTAATTAATTTATCAGACATTAGTATTAGGTTGGGGTGGGACCAAGATTACAGAAAACTTGAGATAGAGAATTCTTCCAAGCTCCAAAGTCCAACCTTCTCCAGGGTGAGGATTCCACTGAAGGGGAATAAGAGAATTCCAAAAAAAAGAACCTGTTCCTTAGCCTACTGCATATTCTTTATTTTACTGTCCATGGGAACCTTTCTTTCTTATGTAGAATTGAGTGTTCACGGACAGAGAAACAAAATTGAAAGGGGCAAAGGAAAGGTTATTGTCATAATAAAAGATGTAGTGAAATACTGTCCTAAGGCTATCTGGGTATACCCACATTCAGGACTATAGTGGGCAAACATTGTAGAAAAAAGCAGGAAATGTGTGTCTCCAGGGGTAGCTAAGTGATGCAGTGGATAAAGCACCGGCCCTGGAGTCAGGAGTACCTGGGTTCAAATCCTGTCTCAGACACTTAATAATTACCTAGCTGTGTGGCCTTGGGCAAGCCACTTAACCCCATTTGCCTTGCAAAAACCTAAAAACAACAAAAAAAAAGAGTTTTGGGCAGCTAGGTGGCACAGTGGATAAAGCACCAGCCCTGGAGTCAGGAGTACCTGGGTTCAAATGTGTGTCTCCAAAGAAGGATTCTAGACTAAGTTGAGAATTCTGGTCAACCTATGAATGACTTAGGAACCAGCTGTGTGACTTGGGTTTATCTATCTCACCAATACTGTCATCTAGACTAGTCAGGAGCAAGTGAAAGAATCATTTGGTAAGGAAGTCAATATACTGTTACCTTTCTTCCAAGAGTTTCTTAGGCTCTTCTTCATATTGCCACAGTTTAGTGGACAGAGAACTAGATTCTGAAATTCTGAAAATGTTACTATCTACCATTGTTGTAGTGCAGTCATTTTTTAATGTCTGACTTTTCATAACTCATATGAGGTTTTCTTGGCAAAGATATTGAAATGGTTGCCATTGCTCTCTTTAACTCATTTTAGAGATGAGGAAACTAAAGCAAACAGATTTAAGTGACTTTCCCAGGGTCATACAGTGCCATTGTCTGTGGCCAGATTTGAACTTATAAATATGAGTCTTCCTGACTTCAGGTCAGGTGTTCTATCTACTGCTCTACCTAGTTGCCTTATATCCACCATTATATAGATGATGTAATACAGACTGGACTGGAAGAGAACATAGTGTGGCTCTTGAAAAAAAGAGGTCTAGGAAATCAATCCGAAGAAGATTCAGAGTCCAACATGGCTATTTAAATTTTGGGAAATCAACTGAATGGAGAAAATTTGATGATTCAGAATGTGGTTTGTAATAATAAATAATAGTCTCTCATAGCCTAAAAAAGAAAGGTCACAGGCTTATATTGGAGTCTTCAGGTACTAGAGAACCCAAATTTCCCCACTTGAGTATTTTGCTGGTTTCCAACTACTTTTCTATTGAATCACTTTCAAGTTGATTTTTTTTCTAGTGGCTTAGGGTAAAGACTCAGTATTCTGTGCTATTTAGTTGCCTCAGAGAAACCATGCTCTTCTTTAACTTCTCACAGAAAAAGATACCTTCTTTCTTTTTTAAAGGCAAATTATTTTCTCTGTGCCCTTGATCCTTTCCCCTCATATCTCTTCTAGGACTTGCTACATAAATCATTCCTTTTTTGTCATGATTATTTAGCTTTTATTTCTCCATTAACTCTTTCCTGTCTTCCTATTCTTAGGTTTCCCAAATCCTAAAATCTTGCTCTTGCCTATTATATACCCTATCCAGTTACTGTTCTATTATTTTAGTTTCCCTTCACTGCCAAATTTCTTGAAAAAAATTATGTTCTTGATAATTCTTCTTTTTTGACATCCATTTTCTTCTCAACCTTTTGAAATCTGGCTTATGTCCCCACAATAGCTAAAACCATTCATTCAAAGGTCACCTATGACATTCTACTCACTAAAATCTGTGGCCTTTTATTAGTCCTGAGCCTTTCTGACCTCCTTGTAATATTTGGCAGTGGTTCCCATCCCTTCTTTTTAGATAACTTGCCCTCTCTTTGTTTCAAAGATATCACAACCCACTGGTTCTCCTCCTACCTCTCTAAATCCTTTTGTAGATTCTGTTCTTTTCTTGACCTCTTAAGGTGGATGCTTCCCAATGGCTTTTCCTTGACCTTTTCATTTCTCCCTTGGCAATTTTAGTCACTTCCAGGGCTTAAAATATTACCTCTATATGTTGAACTCTCAAGTCTATATTTTCAATGCTGACCCACATGTCTCTCTGGGTATCCCATAGGCATCTCAAATTCAACATGTCAAAAACCAATCTTATTATCTTTCCCTTTTAATCTGCACCTTGTGTCACTTTCAATTTTTGTCACCATTACTGTCAGTGACAACACAATTCATCTACCACCATCTTCTACATTTGGATATGAGAGGTGAGAAACAGGGAAGGGACAAGGATAACACCAAGTTTTCAGCTGCTAAGTCCTGTCAATTCTTCTTCAGCAATATCTCATACATCTGTCTTCTCTTTTTTCTATTCCCATTGCCCTTATTTCAGCACAGTTCCTCATTACCACCTTTTTCACCTATTGCAACAACCTCCTAGCATGCCTTCCTACTCTCCGATTCATTCTTTATACTATTGTCAGACACATCTTTCTTTTTTAATGTTTTATTGATGCTAAAATCCTATGATGAATTTTGTTTTTACATCACTGTCATGTCTAAATATACCCTCCTTTCTCTGACTCTGAGTTAAACTTTTCCTTACAACAAAATGGCATCTATAGCATGGAGTTGGGAAAGTTGTGTGCCCTTTTATAAACTGGGCTTCTAGTTTTGGACTCATAAAGATTGTCAAGTCTGGGGGGAATTGTAACCCCAGAGGTTTCTGGGAGGGGGCCAGATTCTTTTAGTGCTCTGGTTATTTTAACCTTAACGCTAATGACATCCTAGAGAAGAACTCAAGGGAAGATCTATTTTAAAAAACCCAAAGCAAACAAATATATAGGGTGTCTAGCTCTGTGATCCTGAACATCACTGTTTGCCTCAGTTTCCTCATCTGTAAAAAAAAATGAACCTGAGAAGAAAAGGGCAATCACTTTGAAGAAAACCTGAAATAGGACTATGAAGAGTTGGACATGACTGTACAAAAAAGAGTTATTATTTCTTTTTTTTTAGGTTTTTGCAATGCAAATGGGGTTAAGTGACTTGCCCAAGGCCACACAGCTAGGTAATTATTAAGTGTACAGGGCCGGTGCTTTATCCACTGTACCACCTAGCTGCCCCCAAGAGTTATTATTTCAATTCTACTTTCATTTAAAAAAATCTCTTACATAATTTCTTTCAACTATTCTTTTTATTTTATTTTAGGTTTTTTGCAAGGCAATGGGGTTAAGTGGCTTGCCCAAGGCCACACAGCTAGGTAATTATTAAGTGTCTGAGGTCAGATTTGAACTCAGTTACTCCTGACTCCACAGCTGGTGCTCTATCTACTGCGCCACCTAGCCGACCCATTCTTCCAACTATTCTTGTAGCCTGTGTGACCAAGCCATTATTTTTCTCTCTGTATCTTTGTATTTTTTATTGGATTCCTTTTTTTTCATCTGGGATTTCATCTTGGGTTTCTCTTAAATCCACTGCATTTTTTTCATAGTACTCATAATCCACTGCATTTTTTTCATAGTACTCACTGTTTTCTTCTGTTTATTTTCCTTTGGATGATTCCAGTGCTTCAAGATCTTTTACTGGGGATTGTGATAGCTTCCTTGGTATATGTATATTCACTTAGAATCTTTGTTGGATCCTGGCTGTTTTTTTATAATTTAAATGAAATTTCTGACCAGATGGAAGTGTTTATATCTGTTACTTTTGCTAGGACATATATGAGAAAGCAGGGCATGTCTACAACAGAGGTGTCAAACTTGAGGGCTCAAAGCTTTTCAAAACTGCAGAACATTACTTGAACCAGATTAATATGTAATTGGGAAATCTTTAATAAAATAAGTACTAATGAAATAGAACATTTGTTGTTTGATATTCAGTCCTTTTTTAGTTGTGTCAGACTCTTCCTGATCCCACTTGTGTTTTTCTTGGCAAAGATACTCTAGTTAAGTTTGCCATTTTCTGTTCATTTTTACAGATAAGGAAACTAAGGCAAATGGGATTAAGGGTCACACAGTGTCTGAGGCCAGATTTAAACTCAGGTTCTTCTGACTTCATTTCCAAAGCTCTACCCATTGTATCACCTAGCTGATACCAACAAAAGAAAAATAGGCAGAACAACTGATCCAGGGACATCTGACCATGTGTGCAACATTCTGCCTTGTAGTCCCCTTCCTTTCTGCCAAAAAAGAGGGAGGTATACTTTCATGATCTCTTTTGTAGAGCCATTATTGGTTTGATATTTATACATATACATAAATGGATATATATATATATATACACATACCTACATATTTACTTACATTCTGTTTATCCATCTATCATCTACCTACCTATCTCTCTATTCTATATGTAGAACAGTTAGGTGGTGCCATAGTAAATAGAATGACAGGCCTGAAGTTGGGATGACTTATCTTCCTGAGTTCATATCCAAGGGTAGACACTTACTAGCTATTTTATCTGAAGAAAGTCACTTAACCTGTTTGCCTCAGTTTTCTTATCTGGAAAAGGAAATGGCAAACCTCTCCAAGAAAACTCCAAAAGGAGTAAAGAAGAGTTGGACACTACTGAACAACAACAAAGTGCTTATGTTTTCTATATAGGACAAAAACCAGATCTTTCTGAGTCTAAAACTGAACCTCTATCCACTAATCTTCCTCTTTGCCTCTCCCCTTTCTCATAATAAGCTTTTACTAAGTATACGTTGAATTGGAGCAGAATTGGGTTAAATGGAGTGAGGAGATATTTCATAATTTGAATTTAGTTTTCTTAGGGTTACAGGGGCAAGGAAAAGGGAAATGTCCCCACAATTTCAATCTGTCATTCAGTCATCAAACATTTATTAAGGGCCTACTGCCGTAAGCCCTGGGAAAATGATGAAAGACAAAAGACAGTCCCTGCCTTTGAAGAGTACATGGTCTAATGGAGGAAAGCAACATACAAACAAGCAAGATTGAGGATAGATAGGAAATAATCAATGGAGGGACAGCACTAGAATAAAGCAAGGTATTGAAAGACTTTTTATGGAAGGTCAGATTTTAGCAGGATTTGAAGGAAACCAGGAGGAAGAATGGAGTAGGGAGAACACTCCAGAAATGAGAAAGAAAATGATTGAAACTCAGACATAGAGCCATGTTACTAGATTATAGAGTCCATGGGGGGAGATATAAGACTAAAAAGGTATATATGTGTGTGTGTGTGTGTGTGTGTGCAGGGTGGATCTAGATTATGAAGGGCCTTGAATACCAAACAGAGAATTTTATATTTTATCTTGGTAGTGATAGAGAGTTGCTGGAGTCTGTTGAATTGAGGGGTGACATGGTCAGATTAGGCATAAGTGGCATGGGACCTGGGACATACCTGGAGGATGGGATGAGTCTATTGTCAAAGCTTTGTGAAATTGCACAGCCTGAAGAAATTCCTAGTAATGTCTTTGCCATTGGCTGATCTAGTCCAGTGAAGCTCCACTTCAGAGGATGTCTTCTGAACCAGAAATCAGGGCTGGTATCACAGCCTGAGGCACATTGCTGAAGCCAGTAAGAAAATTAAAATCTGAGATGGAACAATTTAAAAACTGTAATCTCTGCAAACACTGGCACTTAGGTTTCCCTTTATTGATCCCCACAGTGGATATTTTCCAATCTTGTAATTACAGGAGGACTTTTTCAATTTGAGTAGAATTGCCTCCTATTCTGTCCTCCCCCCTACTTTATTTCTTTAAACTCAGAATAACTCACCATAGAGTAAGAGAGGTATCTAAATAAATGATGCTAATTATTTTAATTGAAATCTGTTCTGGGCATGGTTTTGTGTTTCTCTTTTCTCTTTGGAATAGGGGAAGCACATTCCACCCTTGGCTGACTGACCAACCTCTGTCAAGATTAGTGGCAGTTTGGGACGGGGCGGCTAGGTGGAGCAGTGGATAGAGCACTGGCCCTAGAGTCAGGAGTACCTGAGTTCAAATCTGACCTCAGACACTTAATAATTACCTAGCTGTGTGGTCTTGGGCAAACTGCATAACCCCATTTGCCTTGCAAAAACAAACAAAAAAATTAGTGGCAGTTTGGGACAGAGGACAGACCAGTTCCCAGGTTCCCAGATCTTCAGAAGGAAATCTGGAAGGCCACACAAAACTGGTTACATCTTGGACCTAGAGATTATTCTTAGAACTTGAGTCAGTGACTAGAAATGGGTGCAATGAAATTTAGAAAGTACTGATAGCACCTATGCACCTTTTATAATATCTAGAAATATTGAACTGAGTAATCAGTTAGCAAAAATAATTAATCAGGCCAGGAAACTCCCAGATAATGTTTTCTGACTCTGGAGTCATAGGTCTGGGCTTCTAATTTAGCCTCTGGGGCTTATGACCTGAATGACTGAGCAAATGAGTAAATTTTTGTGTGTTTCAATTTTCTCATCTGTAAAATGAGGGCTTTGCTGTTATTGGGCTTTTGTAGTCTTTTCTGACTCTTTGGGATCCCATTTTAGGTCTTCTTGGCAAAGATCCTGGAATTGTTTGCCTCATTTTGCAGATGAGGAAACTGAGGCTAATAGATTTAATTGGCTCTCCAGGGTCACACAACTAGTAAGTGTCTGAGGCAGGATTTAAATTCATGAAGATCAGTCTTCCTGACTCCAGATCTGGCATTCGATCTGGCATTCTATCTACTGTTCTACCTAGCTGCCCCCAAATGAAGTCAGTTGGATCTAATGGACATTGAAGTTTCTCCTATCTCTAGTTTGCTGATTCTTCCCCAGAATTGTTCCCTTTTCTCTTCTCAGTTCCTCTTAGTCCACTGCCTACTATTTGGTAGCCACTTCCTTAAACAGGAATCTTTGGAATATCCAGGGATCTTTTCTCCTCTATTCCAGCCAAATGTCTGAAAAAAAAAAAACCCAAACCAAAAAAACAAGATGACTTCATATATTTCTTGCAGCTAGGGTAAGGGGAGTGCCCCAGTATTCCTATAGAAAACAACAAATTTGAAAGATTGGAAAAACAGACATTTCCCACTTTAGAAAGGACAGGAGACTTGAATATCTTAATAGAATAGGAAGAGGCCAGAAAGACCAATGGTCCTGGTGGTAGATTACATTCACAGTTGTTCTTAGCCACTCATCCGCACAAGATTCCCAAAGGAATCACAAAAGAAAACAAAATAAATTTGAACTGAAACTAATCACCCTAAGGCAAAAACCTGTGGAAAGGCTTTTGAGCTAGGAAGAATTTGTAAGCATAAGTGGTAAATCTTCTCCTATCTGCAAGTTATAGATAACTTTGCTGTTGAGGCTCTAAGGGAGTTAAAAAAGAGAAACTTCTATTGGTTTTGTTGTTCTAGTTCAGGAGCTTTAAAACTGGAGTCTGTGAACTTGTTTTTTAAAAAAGATTTTGGTAACTATGCATCAATATAATTGGTTTCCTTTGTACACCTAGTTATTTTATGCATTTACAAATATTACTTTGAGAAGACGTCCATAGACCTCACTGACTGCTAAAGGGGACCATGACATATAACTCCCTATTCTAGAAGGAACAAACCCAAATGACTGGCCTTACTGGTCCAGCAGAGACATTGTGACCTGAGAGTCAGTCCAGCTGAACAGTGAAATGATGTGAGTGAACTTCTTGAGAATCCTCTGTTGATGAACTGTTGTTCATTTTTTTTTTTCTGGAAGAGGATCAATGACTTTATGAGGGGGATGTCTTGATTTGTGAGTGAATTGGATTTAAGTGAGGCAGAGCAGTGCTAAGTAGTCAGCCCCACTGTCTCCTCCAGAGGCATCTGAGTTCAGTGGCAAGACAATAGTCAAGATGACTGGCTATGGCCCAGGAATGCAGTGGGGGAATCTTGGACTTCTAAAATTAAGGTCGTTCTTAGATCTCAGTTTGTCTAAGGCATCACCCATTCAATGAATAAGGGTTAGATAAGAATCAACACAAAATTTCAGTTTTGGAGGGGAAGACACTCAGAGTTTCTATTCAGAATAATTACTATTTACACTCACTCTAAGCCATTAGGCTTGGACTGGGGCCCGTTATTGGTCATTCAATGAAAACCAAAGGGATTTGGATTTAACATCAAAGTCAAGTAGCTCCATTTGAATCATGGGCTTTTTTTTTTTTTTTTTTTTTTTTTTTTTTTTAGGTTTTTGCAAGGCAATGGGGTTTAGTGGCTTGTCCAAGGCTTCACAGCTAAGTAATTATTAAGTGTCTGAGACTGGATTTGAATTCAAGTACTCCTGACTCCACAGCTGGTGCTTTATCCACTGTGTCACCTAGCCGCCCCATGGGCTTATTTTTTAAAGCCTGTTTTTTCAGAGTTATAGTTTAAGAAATCACAAATAAAATCTAGATGAGTCAAAGAGTAGATTGTTCTACTTTTTGAAAAAAATAGAAAATTAAGAAAAGAATCTAGTCCCCCAAACCCCAAGATATAAATGAACAAAAATTATATTCCTTTGGACCCACATGTAAAGAAGAAAAGACATTGAGGCCCTAAAGTTTCAGAGTTGTGTTACATTCTTGATTGTAAACACGCAAGTATTACCTCCAAAACATTATATTTTAAGTGAGTGCCCACTATTCCTATCTGTATTCCCTGGACTCTGGTTACATTTGTGAGAGAGTGTGCCTCTATGTAGGGGGAAATACTTAGTGGTTATTATTCTTGCTTTGCCTTTTGAACAATGCCTTTGCTGTAAAATGAAAACTACCGGCTGACTTATTAAGAGGAATCACACCTGTGGTGCTGTAGTTGAAGAAAGTAGTCACCCACAGAGTTTCCTTATGACCCAGGGAGTAGTAATAGCCACCAGCTAGCTATTGGGGATGTGAATTGGGTGACTGAGTCTTAAGGGTATGGTTATAACTAACTCTTTCTATTTTAAATAGTTTAAAATTCTGATATCCCATCACTTTTACCTTGTTCTTATCTACAGGAAGATCAGAGAATTTTAGTGGACTTTAATGAATATCCTTTTTTTTTTTTTTAGTGTTTTTTGTAAGGCAAACGGGGTTAAGTGGCTTGCCCAAGGCCACACAGCTAGGTAATTATTAAGTGTCTGTGACCCGATTTGAACCCAGGTACTCCTGACTCCAGGGCCCGTGCTTTATCCACTACCCACCTAGCCGCCCCTTTGATGAATATCTAATACAATCTTTTCCATTCAATTCATTGAATCTATCTACCATAAAATTTATAATCTACTAAATTATATACCTTATTATATAGCTATTGAGAATCAATGTAGATATAGATTAAATATTATATAATTAGAAATTATGCATAATTTATATTCATTGTGATTATGTTAAATATTTAACTGTTATTGTTCAGTCATTTTAGTTATGCATGATTGTTCATGACCTCATTTGGGGTATTCTTGGCAGAGATACTGGAATTTTTTGCAATTTTTTGCAAATTAGCTTATTTTACAGATGAGGAAACTGAGGCGAATGGAGTGCCCAGGGTCAAACATCTAGTAAGTACTTTAGATCAGATTTGAACTCAGTTCTTTCTGACTTTAGTCTCAGCACTTTACTGTCTAGATGCCCTACTACATAACTATGATTATGAATTAATTATTATTGATATAAATATATGTAATATATTTCTTCCAATTGTATCTACATACATATGTATGTATATAGGGGTATGTGTGTATATATTCAAGATAAATTATAGATGGTTGACTAAGACAAGGCACTAACATTGAGAAAACTCTTTAATAGAAGATAGGATTTTATCTGGGCTTTGAAAGCATCAGGAGGTAGAGATGAAGATGGAGAAAAATTCAGGCACTGGAGAAAGTCAGGGCAAGAAGGAATGCTGTGCTTGAAGAAAGTACAAAGATTTGCATACTGGTATACAGTGTGTATGGAGGTGTAGAGATGAGTGAGGTGCAAGAGGACTGGAAAGGTAGGAGGGTGCTATGTTATGAGGGACTTTGAAGGCCAAATGAGATTTAATATTTTATCCTGGAGGTACTAGGGAGCCTCTGGAATTAAATGAATAAGGATGGGGGGTCATGCCTGAGGAGAATCATTTTTACAGCTGGGTGGAAGATGAACTGAAGTGGAGAAAGACTTGAGACCCTTCCTTTACTCACTTATAACATAAGGGTAAAGGACCAAATGGCTTCTGAGATATCTTTCAGCTCTTTATCTTAGATTATACTTTTTATTTAAAATTTAATTCGAATTTCTCTTGCTATAGACAAGGTAGATGGAATAGAGGTTAAAGTTCTGGATCTGAATGATTCAAGAAGAGCTGAGTTCAAATCCAGCCTTGGATACTTCCTAGTTATGTGACACTGGGCAAGTCACTGAACTTCTGTTTTCTCCATTTTCTCAATTATAACTCTTTGCAGAGTTGTTGTGAAGATTGAATGAAATAATATTTGTAAAAATATGTCTAATGCTATATCTGACACATAAATGCTTATTCCCTTCCCTTACAGGAATGACTAGACCTATTCTTTCCCCATTGTCCCCAGTTTTGCAGCATGCCCAATTATGCCATGGAGGAGATTTCTAAAACAATAGAACTGAGACCCAGATTGTCATTTATTGGGCACATGGATATAGCAGATGTCACACTGGCATTGAGACCCAGATGCAGGCTGGCACATGTTCCTTCCTCCTCCCCTTGGCCCCCATGAAGAGATGCACTGGGGCCTGCTCTCCTCTCCTAGCCCCTCCCCACCAGATAGCCATGAACTTTTAAATAGAGATTGTCAGTGCTGAAATAATTACTGTTGGGTGCATCAGGGAGACATTTACAATCTGCTAAAAAACATTTTTTGGTCACAGGTCTATTAAACATCAGCATTTAAACTAAGAGCTACAAATTACAGGTCCACTGAGACTCTGGCTATTCTGTAACCCGGGGAAGAGAAAGCCACAAATCTCTGGAATTTCTTCCTTTCCCAAACTGTGTTGCCTCCAGCCCTTTGGGGAGAGGAAGCCCTGAGTGATAGCTTCTCTCTGTTTTCTAATTTCAACCCCAGAGACATTCCCTACAGCCCCTAAACTTGGCTTAAATAATAGCTTTGGGGTCTGTGGTGTACTATTAACCCAGATGGAAATGTGAAATAGGAGAATAAAGGCAAACCACTTAGGTATCTGATGCATTCTGTGGACTATGGCAGAGTACCTGTGAGTGTTCTATCACCTGAGGGTGGCCTTGGATGGTCTTGGTTTCTCAGGTTCTGGGGTATATCAGGCAAGTCAGTTTATATTCAAAGATATCAGAGCTAGTGGAGTGGAAAAAGACCCCCCCCCCCCAAATCATGCATAGTCAGAGAACTTGGATTTGAATTCTGCTCTGCTTTGCTACTTTGTCTATATGACCTTGGGCAAATAATATGGCCTCTCTGGATCTAGTTCCTCATCTGTAAAATGAGGGGTTTGGTCCAAGCAATCTCTTTGTTTAGGTCAAAATCAATGATTCTAGCCTCTTGTGATCTTGATTGTTGTTAAGTCATTTCAGTGGTATCTGACTCTTTGTGACCCTATTGGGGGTTTTCTTGACAAAGATATTAGAGTGAGTTGTCTTTTCTTCTTCAGCTCATTTTACAAATTAAGAAACTGAGACAAATAGGATTAAGTGAGTTAGTTGTCCAGGATCACATAGCAAGAAGGTGTCTGAGGGAAGATTTGAACTTAGGTCTTCTTGACTCCAAGTCTAGTGCTCCATCCATTATGCCACAGTTTATACCAACAGCCTCTAAGTAAAGTCTCAGGCTTAAGATCTCAGAGGAATTCAATCCTGGAAACTAAGGCCTGCCAAGGTTTTGGATGGACTGAAATACATTTGAACTTGTTGAGCCAACCTTGCAGGCTGCAATCTAGTCTCTTGACACTTGACCTTGTTCTTTTTAGCCTGCAGTGGCCTAGAAGAGGCTACAGAGGTCTGAATGCTGAAAGGCTTGGCGTCATTCATGAGTAGCAGTCAGGGTTCTCTGTATGAGCAGCTGGAGTCCCTGTGATGTGGCTAGCTAATATCTAAGAGCTAACCTAATAGACCCTTAATAAGTGTTGAATTGAAATGATAACCTTTCCTTTCCCTAATGGCATCTCTTCCAGTCACCTCTAGTGAAAATGTTTGAGTCACCAGGAAGTATGTAGATGGGGTTGACTGTGAAGTGGTAAGGGGACTTCTGATTGTGTATGTGAGGGCTGTTGAAGGGAGTATGTATCATTGTATATATTGAAAGGAGGCAGAATAGCCATTTTTAGCCTTTTATCCCCTCCTGCTTCCTCACTTCAAGGAAAATTATAATTCCTACTAGGAGGGAAACAAGAGGTTAGATGTAACAGATACTTGGTCACTCTGCTCTCTTTAGAGAGAGGGGCTACTGGCTAGAATTATATCTATATTGTTATCGTTGAGTTGTTTCAGTTGTGTTCAACTCTTTGTGACCCCATTTGAGGTTTCTTGGCAAAGATACTGGAGTTATTTGCCATTTCCTTTTCCATATCATTTTTTTTTTTAGGTTTTTGCAAGCAAATGGGGTTAAGTGGCTTGCCCAAGGCCACACAGCTAGGTAATTATTAAGTGTCTGAGACCAGATTTGAACCCAGGTACTCCTGACTCCAGGGCTGGTGCTTTATCCACTACGCCACCTAGCGCCCCCCTTTTCCATCTCATTTTACAGATCCAGAGAGGCTAAGTTATTTGCCTGGGATCATACAGCTAGTAAATATCTAAGGTTATATTTGAATCCATATTTTCTTGACTCTAGGCCAGGCACTCTATCCACTATACCACTGTCTTCTCCCTTAAATATTGTAAGTCTAGGGGATATGATTTTCAGGTTCAATTAACTTCTGATTACTGTTTCATTATTGAGTGGAAGCAGGACTCTACAATAAAAATACAAGGATGGTTCCTTTTTCTTCCAAATGCCAATTCTAAAATGAATACACAAGTTTAATTTTTTCTTTTTTTTGGTTTGTTTTTGCAACTTAACCAATGGGGTTAAGTGACTTGCCTAAAGTCACACAGCTAGGTAATTATTAAGTGTCTGAGGCCAGATTTAAACTCAGGTCCTCTTGACTCCAGGGCCAGTGTTCTATCCACTGTACCACCTAGCCACCCCAATACACAAGTTTATTAACTAAGAAATCCATTTATTCAAACTGGTAGAAATAAGAAATTAGAATGTATACATATAGGAATATACACCAGGAAATAAATAGTCAAGGAACTCTGCCATTGGAAATGAAAGAACTCAGCTCAATAGAGAGAGAGAGAGAGAGAGAGAGAGAGAGAGAGAGAGAGAGAGAGAGAATCCTAGATGTCACCCAATGGGAAGTCTCCAGTGTAGTAAGTTGAGATTTGGGATGTGGAGGAGTCTGCTAGTTCCTTTCATGTTGGCTCCTTCCTAGAGGTTTTCCCTTTCACAACCTGAAGTAGGATTGGCATCATCCACTTTTTCTCTTACGGGTGGAAGTCAGAAGTGGTCGAAGTCTCAAGAAATTCCTTGACTAAAAGAAAATTTGAAGATTAAAGCGATGGGGGCTCTCTTGCTTTCAACAAATTCCTCACACAAGTGAACATTTGATCTCTACCAATAAGATCCTGTAGCACTGCATTTTACAACTGGTGTTACAAGTAGTTAGATGGTGAAAAAAACCAGAAGCTTCCAGGAGCCCTGAATAACTCTTCCATGGGAGTTAAACTAGACCCACTATGCTCCCACTGATAAATGAGATGAAGCTGGTAGAAGGAAATGAGATAACCACTGCTACTTTAATTATCTAGTCCTAGACAGGACTAAGTCTCATCCTATGTCCTCATTTCCTGGAGAGATTATTCTACCATACCAGACCAAGATACTCTGAGTAGGTATTAAGAACTCAAGTATGGAGGCAGGGAAAGAGATCAGATTACTCATGTTAGGTAGGACCAACATTTCCTGACACAACTTCTCTAATTCTGAGAATCTAGTCTGGAGGCATAAGAGATCCCAATTTCCTATAATTACTGCCATTCAGACTTGGTGGATATTAGAGCCCACAGGAGAAACCTGATAGCTCATAACCAGACATATTTCCATATGGAGACAAGGAGGTAGACAAAGTAGTACTGTTCCCTTATTGTATATTCTTAATGTGTTAAGACAAAGTAAACTTTCTCCTTTGTGAAAATGTGAGTGCTTCATCTCATACCAATATCATACTTGAAATAATAGTGTTGGTTTTAGATTTGCATCTCCAACACTATGACAAATCTAGTGTTCTATGGATGAAAATGAGATGTCTAGGATTCTCCCATTAGGTGGTTTGATTCAAGGGCATAAGATCTATTAGGAATAGATCTGAGTCTCTTGTGAGCTCAATTTCAGAGCTACCTCTTGGTCATAAAGCCATCTCTGATGTGCCCTTAGGTGGTTTTCCCTTCTCAAACTTCCTGAAGAATACACTTGTCTGTCTACATGTTGAAACTCCTTAGGAAAATGTAAGTTCCTTGTGATTAGGGACTAGTTGGCATTTCCAATGGATATAGTCCTTAGCATTGAGTCCATTCTTAGTAAATGATAATGAATTAGAATTATAACATTTCTTTTCCCAATTGATATTCTCCAGTCACCTTCAGCTCTAATGGGGAGGCAGTGGAGAGTGTCTTTGCTTATGTTGGTTATAATCTTAACTAAGGTTTGAAATTGTTTAAAGGAAACATGAAAAAGACAGGTGAGACACAGACACTGCCCTTAGGCAGTATATATTCCAATGGGAGCTGAGATATAGAGATGAGTAGGGTAAACTATGATCTGAGAAAATATAGAACTTTGGAGGGATCATAGCTAATTGAAGAATGGTTTCTTGGAGAAAATATATTTTGAACAAGTTTTGGAAGGCAGCAATGGGGCATGGATTGGTAGAGTGGGAGAGGAAAGGGAAACATTGCAGGACATTTCTAACATCATTTAACTTTCATTTTGTGAATCGTAGCATCGCTCACTTTGAATGCAGATCATAAAAATCACAATTGATGTTTCAATTAGTTATAATATACGAAGCAATTACATTTAATTTCTCTTTTATTGTATTTTAATGGCTTCAAATTTCTTGTTGATGAGATTTAGTGTCAGACTCTGAAACCACAGGCCATAGGATGGGGAGGAGGGCCACTCCTGGGGCCATTATAGGAAGGGTGGGGAAGTTGTTATCTTAGGAATTTCATGTTTCTTTTTTTGTGTCTCTGATAATTGCCCTCACTTCCTCCAGCTGCTGTCTCTTCCTTTCACTGTCTTCAGCTGTCCACTTCAGTGCAGAAAGGATGACATGATGATGTTTGTCCTTCATTCTCAAAGAGGAGCCTGATATCAGGGAGATGATGTCATAACAAGCACATGAATTGGATTTGAGTGGGGGAATGCTGGGCTAAGTCACCAGCCTCACTTTCTCCTCCAGAGTCATCTGGGTCCAGTGTCCAGATATGAATATATGAATCAGGATGTTCATGGATGCAGGGCAGTTAAGGTTCACACAGGATCACACAGCCAGTGAGTGTCAAGTGTCTGAGATCGAATTTGAACTCCCATCCTCCTGATTCCAAGGCCAGTGCTCTATCCACTGCACCACCTAACTGCCCCTAGGAAAGGAAGTAGGGGTTGCTGGAAGATAAGGGAGATTTTTATCCCTGTCATTTCTGATGTCTATTTAAATTGCTCTGCCAAATGTGGAATAATAAGGTGGTACAGCATATAGAATGCTGGGGTCAGGAAGACATGCCAAGTTCAAATCCAGCCTCAGATACTTACTAGTTGTGTGACTCTGGGCAAGTTACTTAACCCTCTCTGCCTCAGTTTCCTCATCTATGAAATGATCTGGAGAAGGAAATAGAAAAACCATTTCAATATCTTTTCTAAGAAAACCTCAAATGGAGTCATGAAAAGTCAGACATGGCTGAAATGACTAAACAACAATGGCAATAACAATAAATCAATCAACCAAATGACAGGAGACATGAGTATGTATATTTATAAAATCTGAATCTGTATTTGTATACATATATGCATGCATACGTATATATGTATATATACATACATATATGCATATTTATTATACACACACATATATAATTAAAGGATATGAAAGAGTGAGACAAGATGAGGGAGAGACATGGGAGGTAGAGCAACCAGCCTGGAGCTAACCCCAAAACTCAGGGAGCAAGGAAGCCTTGGGGAATGGGGAAAAAATACTTTTAGCACTCAATATTCTAAACTTTAGAAGTAGGTGAGGAAAAAGTGTGTTAGCAGTGACCCATCTCTCTGCTTTAGACATCTCCCAATGGGGGGAACTTATGACCAAGGCAAGAGGGTTTGTATGGTATGAATTCAGGTCATTTGTGAACATGAATCTAGAATCTTTGTATTGTGTTATTTGACCACTTGCTTTTAAATTTTTACCCCCTGGAAAGAGAGTTTGTATCCTTATTTGCCCTGTCTCCTTATTTATGGGAAATGGGAGAGGGAATGCTCCTGGAATACAAATTATTTATTTATTCCCACCTCCCTTAAACATCCATCAGACCCAAAAGTATATTCAGCGATCCACATCCATAGTTCCCCACCTTTGTCAAGAAGGCATTGTCCATCCTCAGGTCATTAGAACGATCTCACTTATGTCTTTTGGTCTCCCCTTACTGACAAGCTTTGTGAAATCTTTGTCTCAGGTTACTATTCAAACTTCATTTTTTACCTAGATGAGAAATCTATCTTCCATCTTATTTAAGGAGAGACTACATCCCAGGTAACAACATCAACAACCACATAACATTTATATAGTGCTTTAAGTTTTATAAAGCTCTATACTTGTTATCTCTTTTGGTCTGAATGAAGTTTCTGGAAGAATTTATCTCACTTTCACCACACAGAACTATATCATGTTATACCTAGAAGAAACCTTGGAGATCATTTAATTCAATACCTTTATTTTATAGACTGAGGCAAGGGAAATAACTTGCCCAGGGTCACATGGTTATTTAGAAATGGGATCTAGATGTGAAGTTAGGCTTCCAATATTCTATGCTGAAATTCACCTATTAGAGGTGCCCCAAATGACTGGTGTATTCACACAGGATTAAGACCTGGAAAGGACCCTAAATTCTGCCCCTACTTTTATAAGTGGGGAAACCAAAGCCAAAGGGGTGGTGATGGTGATGATTTACTCAAGGTCACATGGGCAGTTAGTGGCAGTGCTTAGATTTGAACCCACTTCCTCTGACTAGAAATTCAATTTTCTTCCCACCACTAGGATGCTGTTTTGCATGGTTATCTTAAGTCCTTTAACTATTACCTTCATTACTATGAGATAAGCTCAAGTCAAGTATCCATTGCACTTTCACATAGGAATTGGGGACTAGACAGATCATAGAACACCGGTTGTTATGGATGTTTTGGATAAAACAGCCATGGAGTTAGATAGAAACCATCTAATAAGTTCCCATATTAATGATTTAGTCATGCTTGCTAAGTGCTAGCCACTGTTATTTCTACATTCCTGAAGGACTGCTAATGTTGTCAGTGTCTTCTTAATTCAACTTCCTGGGGGGGAAGCCCTGGTGACCCCACCCTAATCAAACCTCTGGAATGGACCCCAAGTTCTAAGGTTGTAAGCACTTCATTTATAATGGAGATTGTGCTCCGCAGGACTCCTCCTGTAGAGGTGATCCTAAGTCCTGAATTGTAGGAGTTGTCTTGTTTTTGGGTTGCCCTAGGGTTACTGGACTCTCTCCATGCTGTTTGGTGACTGCACACAAACACCATTGGCTTTGAAAGTTTCAAAGTTCTTTTTGGAAAAATAAAAGAAGGACTTGGGCTTTATCAAGGTCTCTAGACAAGAAAGAGATGTGCTTTCTCATTCCTGCTGTGTCCAGAGGTGGGAGGTGGGGAGCGACAGGGGTAGGCACATATCAAAGACCTCAAGAACTGAGACTCTAGCTAGCAGATCATAAGCTCTGTTTCAGGCTGTAGGGAAAGTTGCTCACCTCACAGAACTACTCCTTAGATCTTTCCCCTTGCTTGATAAGGATAAGCAGGAAAAAAAAAGGTTGTGTTAGCATTAGCCCATCTCTCTGGTTTAGACAGTTCCTATTGGAGGAGAGCCTAGGGCCTAGTCAAATGACTTGTGTAATATTGACACAGATGACAAGTATATAAAAATTCTATGTATTCTAGCTAGTTACTGGATACACTTTCATGCTAAGCATCTTTCAATCCCCTCATTTCTGGTACAGAATCCAACATATAATACAGACATTCACGATTGATCATGCATTTATAAGAAGCAAAGTACAGAATAAAAAACAGCCTTCATAATTAGTATTAGAGAGCATAGATAAGTTTTTTTTTTTTAGCAAAGAAGCATGGGGAAGAAAATTTGGAGAGAGTAAAAACCTTTTAGAGTTTTCCTCAATTGCTTAAAGCAAGGACTATAACTTGCAACTTTAGTCCAAATTCTTTGTTCTAAGAAACCTGCAGAGACCTGATGACCCCCTGTGATCACTCCCTTCAATTTCTATCTATTTCTCCTCTATACTATAGCTCACTTCTTTTTCTCTCTCCCAAATTTCCCATCATGTTTGTCCCCAGCTGTGGTCCTTGCTTCTCTTGTACCTTTAAAATAGATTGTCTTTATGACCATCCTCTGAGTAACTCCCAGAAGGCTGACTGTTCTATCACAGAGAGATTCAAAAGCTCCCACTATGAGAATACCACCCCCTGCCTCAATGATCACAATACCTCTGGTCTCTTCTAGGGTAGTGAATACTATGAGAATTCCCAGTGAGATCATCAGACCTTCATCTCACCTATAGGATGGTCAGTCTGAACACAGGGTTACAAATTATTTCCCTATAGAATTTGAATTCTGTTATCATGAAGTTGCTTAATGATTCTCCACATATTTGTCTGTGTATTCATTCTATTCTCAACCAGATTGTGAGCGTTTTCCTTATTCCTCTCTCTCTCTCTCTCTCTCTCTCTCTCTCTCTCTCTCTCTCTCTCTCTCTCTGTCTGTCTCTGTCTTTGTCTCTCTCTCTATGTATTCGTTTCTTGCTCTTTGCTTCTCTCCCCTCTTCCTCCTCCCTCATTAGCTTGATTAAGTGCTGTGTATTTAGTAGGCACTCAAAAAGTATTTCTTGACTAAGTGATTGACTAAATAAATAAGTAAATGACTAAATAAATAAAAGTGGAGAGGGCCAGAAGTTGCTATCTATGTTATTTGGTGCATCTGCCCATTTAAAAAAATTATTTTTGCCCCAATTACATGTAAAAATTTTAACTTTTTTTTTTAAACTTGAATTTCAAATTTTCTATCTCCCTCCTTCCCCATCCATCTCCCTGAGATGATAAGCAATCTGATACAGGTTATACATGGACAATCATAGAAAGGTATAGTTCCATATTAATTTTCCATTTTATGGAAGAAAGCTCAAACCAAGAGAAAGAAAGGAAGAAAGAAAGAAATAGAAAAATAATATACTTCAGTTTATCTTTTTCATCATAAATCCTTTGGGTTTGTCTTGGGTCATTTTTTTTTTCTGAGACTAACTAAGTCATCCCTAAGTTGCTCATTATACAAAACTGCTGTTACTATGTATAATATTGTCCTTGTTGTGCTCACTTCACTTTGTATTAGTTTATGAAAGTCTCCAGTTTTTCTGAAACCTTCTTCTTTATCATTTCTTACAACACAATAATATTACTTTAGAGTTACATAAAGAAACTTAATTCAGACATTTCCCAGTTGATGGGCATCCTCTCCACTTCCAATTCTTAGCAATCACAAAATTGATGCTATAAATACCCTTATACAAATAGATTCTTTCCCTTTTTTTAAACCTCTTTGGGATACAGATTTGATACAGAATTGATATTGCTAGATCAAATGGCATTAATAATTTATAACTGGGCATAATTCCAAATTGTTCTCCAGAATGATTGGACTAGTTCACAATTCCACCAACAGTGCATTAGTGTTCAATTTTTTTCCCCACAAATCCAAAAGGACCATTTCAATAACAAAAATATCAAAAATCATATGATTATTTCAATAAATGCAGAAAAATTTAAAAATATGTAATTATATGATTACATCAATAAATGCAAAAAAATGTAAGAAACACTAGAAAGATTTGGAATAAATACAGTTTTTCTTAAAATGA